>NC_044052.1:20899118-20901618 GCF_902167405.1 Gadus morhua
GCACCCAAATTTCCCCTCTCGGACCCATCACATATTAGGGGGTTTCGTTTTCATGACGGCTTCGCGGTTTCAGGGGTGGAACTTGGGTAGAGGTGTTGCTGTGTGTTGTCTCTAACACAGAGACAACTCAGCGATATCAACATGAGTAGTTCTAACTTGAGAGACAGTGAAATCTGCGAGCTGCTGACCATCATGGCAGATAAGGTGATGCATTCGCATTGAACAAAGACAGGGAAAGATGGTACGATATAAGAGAAAGCACCATAGGAAATGTCCTTACAAGGCTTTTGTCGGGATAAAAAAAAACAAGTGGTCAGCAAAATAAAGAATATGTTGGATTTTTTTCACTTGTAAATAGTTGATTGCGTTTGTAGCCTACACTCAGATGCATACTCATTCTTGCAGTGACTGAACTACAAAAACATTCAGAGTATGCATATTATTCTAAAGAGGTCTCCGTATGTAGACCCGCCAACTCCAATGAACCAAGAAAGCCGGTACCTCGGTATTACATACCCCCTCGGTATTACACAGGAAAGACAGTGAAATGGCAGGGTGTGCCAAGACACGACGTACTGGCTTGGCAGTGTAAAACTGCCTAATGACTGCCCTCGATACTGCCTAACCCCTACCTGCTCCTGAAAGACATCTCTATACTGTCTAACCCCTACCTGCTCCTCAATGACCCATCTCTGCACTGGCTAGCCCTTTCTGCTTCTTAACGAAAAAAATCCCTCGAAAGAAAGAGGAAGATATTCTCTGTAGGTCTCTTTGGAAGAACATCTTCTAAATGTTCCCAAAGGTCTTCTTGTGAAGGAGTCTTCACTGCTTCTCTGCTGCCTTGTTCTGGAACATTCGCAGCCCTCTTCAAACCTCCTCTCTGTGTTCCCCGAGGTCTCTGGGAAGTGTAGTGTTTGGAGCCAGTTTGGAGAACTGAAGACTCCCAGCTGACCCGGGCCCTGTGAAGGTCCCGGAGACCCCAACTGGGGGGAACTTCACACACACACACACACACACACACACACACACACACACACACACAGGCCCCCCACAAGGCTCTTCATCACCATGTGTTTTTATCTATAGATCTATCGATACATAGATCTATAGATCTAGGAATTCCTTGACCGTACACCACCACTGGTAGATAAATCTTTAATGTAGGGTCTAATTAGGAGAGCCCCCAGGAGCCCACCTCAAAAGACCATTACCCAATTAGACGCCGGTCCAAACTGAAAGGGCACCTCGCACGGCTCCGTGAGGCACGCCGTCATTAATCGCTCAGAGAGGCCGGGGCCACGCGGCTCCGGGCTATCCCTCTCTCTCCTCGCTTACCGCTCGCCCAGTGCACAGGGAGTCCTCCGGGATTCTTCTTCTACTGCCGCCCGAGCGCGGAGGCACTTACCCCCCACTTACACCAAAAACACTCCCCCCCCCCCCCCCCCCGGGTAACCAGCCCACCATCGCCCTTGACAACCGGCCCGTTTATTAGGCTTCCAGCGGCCAAAACGGCAGCATACCCCCCCCCCTGCCCCCCCAGGCCCGGCAAGGCTATCCCCCCCCGGACCTTGTTAGGATCCCAGGCGCGGGCCCCCCCCCCCCCTACTCCCCGTGGGGCGTGTTCTGTGTCCTTAGTCTACATCACAGAGTGAGCATCATGCCAGCGTGCCTGCGGCCATCGCTACGGGCGCCCGCCCCCACCCCACCTAGCGTGTTGTTGGCGTGTTGTTGGCGTGTGGGCGGGATAAGCCGTGTCCACGCAGACCATGGGGGCGGGGTGTGTGTGGTGTGTGTTTGTGGCTCACAAAAGGCCAGCAAAAAAGATTTCTCCTCAAGGCAAAAAGAAACAAACAAACAAACACAGTGTATGAAAGGCTTTAGACGGATCCTAGTGTGTGTGTGTGATATCCTTGGCTGACTGTACGTGGTGAACTGAGTTCTGAACATATGGCTTGCCAGGAGAGAGAGAGAGAGAGAGAGAGAGAGAGAGAGAGAGAGAGAGAGAGAGAGAGAGAGAGAGAGAGAGAGAGAGAGAGAGAGAGAGAGAGAGAGAGAGAGAGAGAGAGAGAGAGAGAGAGAGAGAGAGAGAGAGAGAGAGAGAGAGAGAGAGAGAAAGAGAAAGAGAGAGAGAGCTCCTTTAACTGAAATGAGAGCGAGAGACTAACTGAGCGTCAGTCTAAGTTAGTGTGAGAGTGTGAGAGGATGTCTGAATGAGAGAGTGAGAGTGTGTGAGGTTGTGAGAGAGTGAAAGAGTATAAGTGTTTGAGAGTATGTCTGAGAGAGTGAGCGAGAGAGTGAGCGAGAGCGAGCGAGAGTGAGCGAGAGCGAGAAAGCGAGAGAGAGAGTGAGCGACAGATTGAGCGAGAGCGAGAGTGAGTGGGTGTGTACCTCAGGTTTGCTGAGGCTGGAGGAGACCAGGCAGCCGGAGCCTACGTCCAGGTCCCACTGCTTCCTGCCCTGGTTGTGAGGGTCCAGGGCCGAGATCCGGCCGTCCAGCGTG
>NC_044052.1:20906618-20922683 GCF_902167405.1 Gadus morhua
ATATGCAAATGAGGGCGCTTAACATTAATGAGCCGTGTGTGTGTGTGTGTGTGTGTGTGTGTGTGTGTGTGTGTGTGTGTGTGTGTGTGTGTGTGTGTGTGTGTGTGTGTGTGTGTGTGTGTGTGTGTACACTCCACGCCATCAAAGGGCGGGATTATCTTCCAGGATCTGCTGCGGGGCGTCGAGTCCTCCACGCCGCCGATGCCGCCGCCGCCGCCGCCGTGGTTACGGAGGAGAGGTACCGCTCCTCTTAAAAAAACACCGTCGCGCCAAAACCCCTCGCTCGCTCCGCTCCCATTGGCCGAGCAGCCCTGCCAAAAATATTAGGCTGATTGGTTGTTGCTAAGCAGTAGGCATCCGGAGAGGGTGGAGCATGCGCACACACACACCGACACACACACACACACACAGGCGCTACATGCTACATGCTGAGATCATCGAGTTCAACTTCACAGAGAAACCAGAGAGACAGAGATAAATGAGGATGGAAGGAGAGAGTAAGAGAGGGGGGAGACAGAGCGAGAGGGTGAGAGACGGGGGGGGGGGGGGGAGGGTGTAGAGAGAGTTTTATTGGAGATCAAAGCCCTTTGTAGACTCTTTGTATTACAGATGAAGGATGTGTGTGTGTGTGTGTGTGTGTGTGTGTGTGTGTGTGTGTGTGTGTGTGTGTGTGTGTGTGTGTGTGTGTGTGTGTGTGTGTGTGTGTGTGTGTGTGTGTGTGTGTGTGTGTGTGTGTGTGTGTCCTGGTAGCGACAGATGGAAGTGGGAGGAGCTAGTTTAGTTATACTATAAATAAAGTAGGACTACAGCCATCCGCATCACACGATAAACAACAACGGCTACGACTGGTGTGGTGTCGTCTTTTGTCTGGAACCAAAGACCTCTGGGAGCACATGGAGGGAGACAGGTGTGGGGGGGGGGGGGGGGTTGGAGTCCACCACTTCATGAAGGACATGTTGGAAAGATGGAAGGCGTGACAGAGACAGACGACGAGAGACAGACGGAGAGAGCCAGAGACACAAACTGACAAAGACAGACAGGAAGAGAAAATGTTGACTTAATTGGGAAAAAATAAAGAGAGAGAGAGAGAGAGAGAGAGAGAGAGAGAGAGAGAGAGAGAGAGAGAGAGAGAGAGAGAGAGAGAGAGAGAGAGAGAGAGAGAGAGAGAGAGAGAGAGAGAGAGAGAGAGAGAGAGAGAGAGAGAGAGAGAAATAAAGAAAAACGGGAGAAAAGGAGAGGACCAGGGAGAGAGCAGGGCAGACAGGAGAGAGAGAGAGAGCAGTAAAGACAGTCTCAGCCACCATGAGCCCGCAAGCCTGTTGTCGCGTCAGGCAGGGCTTCCTCAGTTCACAGGCTTACAGTCAAACTGCTGCATTAGCAGTTAGCGCTGCGCTAGCACAGCCCCGGTAAACAAGCTCCATTCAGAAACAGGATGTGTACACAGGCCAGCTCTCCGTGGAGCAGGCCCCGGCTCCTCCAATCCCTGCCGTCTGCCCCGTGCCCCTCAGCCAATCACGGCGCAGCGTTTGACTCCCCCCACCTCAGCCAACAGGCAGGCGGCCCTGCGGTATGTGGGCCAATGGGAGGAGGCGACAGCCTGTAACCATGCAACAGCAGTCGCCCTGGTTACATTGTGGAGTGTGTGAGGGTACTGGAGCGACCACGCCCGTTTGAAACAACCGCTGGAGTACATGTGTGTACCTGGAGACTATACTCCTACACCTGGATAAAATATACACACACACCTGGATAAAGTACACACACACACACTTTATATCCCTACACCTGTATATAATATACACACACACACACACACACACACACACACACACACACACACACACACACACACACACACACACACACACACACACACACACACACACACACACACACACACACACACACACACCTGTATAATGTATACTCCTACACCTGTACATAATATACTCACACCTGTATATAATATACACACACCTGGAGAATATATACCCTTACACCTGTATATAATATACACACACACACCTGTATAAATGTGCATGTATAATGAACATTTAACACACAAATAAATACATTTACAAATATATGTGTAATAAACGAATTGAAACATTGTGTTTGGAAAGTGCTGCACCACCAACAACAAGCATTTGTCGAAATCTGCATTACTGTCTGAAAGCTTTTAACGCCCACCGAGTGTATTGGTACTAACGATGCCTCCAGGAGTTTGGACGATTGTTTGGAGTGTAGAATCTGGAATTCATCTCGAGGCTTCTTTTAGAAACTAGGAGCAGAGTGCAGAGCTGTGCTACGGACGCGCCCCGAGTCTCCACTGGGTGAACACCTCCCCGCCTCAAGTGAACCGCCAAAGTTCAGCAGCGTGGTCGTTTTTTCTGCAGGGGAGTGTCAGGGCGTGGCCCAGAGATATCGCACGGCCAATGACAGCCCATCCGCTCGGCACCCAGGGGTCCCCGCGGCCTCAGACACCCCCCTCATCGGTCTCACGCCCGACAGGAGAGAGGTGCTAGTGTTAGACCCCAAACTCGCGGTCTAGGAGAGTCCGTCGTGCTGTTAAAGTACCGCATGTTTTTTATTCCTCTCTCCCCAACGCCTCACTTCTATACCTCACCCTCTCCCTCTCCCTCCCTCGCTCTCTCCCCCCCCCCCCCCCCCCCCCCCCCACTCTCTACCTCACCCCCCTCCCTCCCTCTCTCTCTCTCATCCCTTGTATTCTTCCTGTCAGTCCGTCTCCCACAGCCTGTCTCTCTCCATACCATACCCCCTCTCTCCCTCCCCCCCTCTCTCCCGCAGCATCTCCCACGTGCTAAAATCCAAACTCCGTGGCGCCACTCTCCCGTCCACCCATTGGCCGGCGTCCTACACCGATTCCGGCGTCTGATTGGTTGTTGCTAAGCAGTGAGCGGCTGCCAGCCAGCAGGCGGCGCCCCGCGCGGTCCTAGTGCCGGGTGCTTTAACCAACTGTTGTTGTCACCGGGGGGGTGGACTCTTCTTGCAGCACTAAACATCTCCCACCTTTCCCCTCTGCCCCACCCATGCCGCAGCACTGCAGTGGGGGTCCGCAGCGACCCCAAACCAAGACCGGCGCCCCCGCGTCCCGCCGTCTCCAGGAGACTGACGGAGCTGTCAATCAACCCATCGATCCCCCCCCTCCTCACCTGTTCTCGTCGGTGATGGACACGAGGGGGTTTTTCGAGCGGGAGGTCTCGGCGCTCAGGCTGAGCTGAATCCATTTTAAAGCGTGTTCTTATCCGCAGCTGCACCGCTAATGGGCTCATCTATTTTCAATGTTTAGTGATCCTATTCTGCGTTGCTCTTATTACTTTAGGTCTTTTTTTATTTGGGGCGGTTTGCAAACAACTTTTTCAATTTGTAGGCAATATCTAGCCGTTATGGGGGGGAAAGTGCTCTATGAATAAATAAAAGAAACAAATTGTTAACTATAGGACCGTGATCATGTTGTGTGAATTAATACGTAATATCACACCAGCAGCAGCCGAAACCGCTCCGGCGGCCCGCCTGCTGACGGGGAGTTTGTAAACAACGTCGTCATGGCAACAGAGGAGCGGCGACGGCGGCGGCGGGGCGGCCCAGTCCTGCTGCAGCAGCAGCAGCAGCATCCTGCCGAGCGTCCACCACGCGGAGGAGGAACGGGTTGGTCAGCACATTCACAGCCACACACAGGAGAGAGAGAGAGAGAGAGAGCAGGATGAGCCCGCTACCCAGAGCTGAAGGCTGGGTAAGACTCTCTGAGCCGACTGAACCCGAGCCGGCTCAGGTCTGGTGGTCCTAAACCCCCCACCCCCCCCGTCCTAACTCCCCCGCTCGTGTCCCCAGCTACCCCCCTCCCCTCGCTTCCCCCACCGCTCACGAAACATGCGTCAAGAAAAACATAAGGCAACACCTTTTTTTTTTTATTATATATTTTTTCCACACTTACTCCAAAACTTCACTCAGCCAAACTTTCAGGTTTTCCCGCGTGAGACGGAGAGCTGGGGCCACGCCCTGACTCCACTGGACTCCCCGCATGTTGGGGACGGAGTCTATTAATAACCTGCATCTCTCCCTGGTTACACACTTCTTCACACAACAAGGACATGAACTCTCCCCCCTCCCCAACAAAACACCTCCACCTCTCCTCTCCTCTCCTCATCCCCTCCTTCACTTCTTTCTCCTGTTCTCCCTCCTCCTCTTCCTCCTCCTCCTCTTCACCTCCTCTAGGCCGGTCGGGGTAGCCAACTCAAATTCTGAGCCCTACCCCACACTCCAACGCCATTGGCCGACGAGCTGGCTGGCTGGTCCCAGCTGATTGGCTGTTGCTAAGCAGTATGCTGTAGGAGCCCACAGGAGCATCATGTTCCTCCTCCTCCTCCCCCCCCTCCATCCCCCGCCACCTTCTTCCTCCTCACCTGCCCTGAGGGGGAGAGGGGGAGGGGGGCTCTCACCTCCAACTTCTCCCTAAGGTGACCAGGTCCCCCACTGGGGCTGATGTGAAGAAGGCATCAAAGCAGACCACTGTCAAATCACACACACACCCCCACACACACACACACCCCCACACACACACACACACACACACACACACACACACACACACACACACACACACACACACACACACACACACACACACACACACACACACACACACACACACACACAACCCCTTCCAAAAGAACACACACCTTATATTCTCTACATCTGTAGAGGGGAACTCAGGGGAACAGAGTGTAACGTATAGGGAGAGTGAGTGAGCGTGTGTGTGTGAGTGAGTGTGTGAGACGTATACTTCTGACAGCCATCACCTGAACTCCACCTGCAGCTCCAACTCAGTGTCAGCCTCGACGTCATCAATTATTCAAACAATTATTAATACATCAAATACACTCAGACAGTCGGGTGTGGGGCTAGTGTCCACGAGGGGAGCAGCAGGTCTCCAAGAGGACTGGACTCTAACACAAGCAGCACTGACCCTACGCGTGATGTTAACATGTATTCACAGAGAGACTGATCAACATGTGGTATAGCCAAGAACTTACTGAGACTTTACATGTTTGTTATTAACATGTTTCATTGAGACTTTACAACATGTGGTATAGCCAAGAATTTACTGAGACTTTACATGTGATGTTAACATGTATTCACTATTCACTTACTTTCCGACATGTGATATTAACATGAATTCACTGAGAGACTTTACAACATGTGATATTAACATGTATTCACTGAGAGACTTTACAACATGTTATATTAACATGTATTCACTGAGAGTTCACAACATGTTATATTAACACGTTATTCCCTGAGATGGTCTAAAGCATGTCAGGTGTGGACATGTAATTCCATGAGATGGCCTGGAACATGTAATGTTAACATGTTATTCCCTGAGATGGGTCTAGAACATGTTACGTTAACATTGGCTGCATGGATAAGTCGATCGAAAGAACATTGATTGAAACATATTTTGATTATCTATGATTTGTTTAAAGTGCTTCATAAAAGAATAAATACCAAACATTTGCTTCTCAATACTACAGCAATTCCAATAATTGGTTCATTCATAATAAAATGATTACTCTTTCTCGGCTGCTTGTCAGACAAAGCGATTCCCATGTAAGACATCACTTTGCGCTGTGACTTATGATTAGCATTTGCTATTATGTGTGACATTTTATAGACTATTACATTCAAATATTCGAGAGATTATCAATCTTAATGCGGATATAACGACAAGGGTGGAAAGACGTACACTGATCAAACGGCGGAGTTAAACGTTTAATCTTCCTTCAAATCCTTGACAAGTACAGAGCCATATTACAACTTTTGTCCCAATATTAACATAAGCAAGTCCCAAGACATTTACACTGCTTATAATTACACTGCCTTACATAAAAATAATTAGTTAACATTATGAAATAGATTCTTCAATTAACTCATTGTTAATTGTTATTTGTTATTGTAAATAACTTATTTGAAACGTAGCAAATCAGCCCAGTGTGCCCTCTATCCTAGTCGTTGAGTCAGATATCATGGTGGGGGCCGGTCTATTAGCCATTGTTCCAAGGGTTAAAGGGGTGGTTTTAATCTAGGTGTCCTGCTGCTATCAATACAGCCTTCCCCGTTATCGCAGGAGGCCCTGCTTCTCCACCCCACAGAGTGTTTGAGTTGGACCGGTCCAACTGCCGCTGTAGGTCACCTCCTGAATGCCTTCCAATAACACAACAACACTGATAGGGTTGGACCAGTCTAGTGTTGACAACCACAGGGTCAAAGTTCACCGCCTCGCAGAGAGAGAGTTGGCTTTGCCCTCTGGGGGAAACTGAGGGCAAAACATCGGTGTGTGTGTGTGTGTGTGTGTGTGTGTGTGTGTGTGTGTGTGTGTGTGTGTGTGTGTGTGTGTGTGTGTGTGTGTGTGTGTGTGTGTGTGTGTGTGTGTGTGTGTGTGTGTGTGACAGAGGATGGGAGAGAGAGAGTGAGACAACAATGGCCATGTAATTATGCACAAGACAAAGAGAGAGAGCAAGGGAGCGAGAGACAGAGACGGAGGGGTAGGATCACCTAGTGACATATAGAGAAGAGAGGGGGGGGGAGAGGGAGAGAGAGAGACAGGTAGAGGCAGAGGGAGCACGGGGGGAGCAGGTGACATCCCGGTTCGTATTCCCATCAGATGTTTACGTAGCTTCTCGTTGTGACAGAACTGGGCTAATTCACAGCTAGCTCGACAGCAGCTGTTGTGTTGTGAGATAATGGTCCGAATTAGCGCACCTATAGGTTAGAGTGCCGCGGTGAGCCAAGCTTTGTTAGCATGGCTAGGTTAGCATAGCTAGGTTGGACGGGATCAAATGGTGGCCTGCGCGTCCCAAGTGAATGATTTAAAATGTCTTGGTGCGAGTTCACTTGAGGCACGCGCACACATAAATACTAATGTGAAATATGGATTTGTTTCTTTAATCGATTCTGCTTGATGTAGATGTTTACATTCAGAGTACATGGTTATAAATCAATAGCTTGACGTTGGTACGTTGCCTAAATGGTTACTTTGGGAAATGAATTTGAAAGAAGATTTATTGCTGTGATTTCCTTTGTAACTTTCTGATCATGAGGTAAACACATGGGAGGTTATTTAACATATTAGAACAAGTCTGAAATATATTGAGCATGTGAATCAACTCCAAAGCATTCTTAACCACAGCGTATCAATTAAAGAAATATAGAAATAAAAAAAACAGACTAAGACTAAATGAAGAGAACAGGGAAGGACGAGGTAAAAAGAAACAACTGAAAACAAGAAATAGGGAGGGGAGAAGGAGAGAGAGAGGAGAGGTAATTAGAGAAGGATCAGGGAAAGAATAGTTTCCCTGGGGCAGTGGAGCGTGGCATGGAGTGCGATGGTAAACAATGTATATTTGATTTGAAGTGTGGCTTCAAAGAAAACAACATAAAACGCTGGTAAATACTTGAAAGTGTTGAGCACATGTTTCTTAAGTGGACATTGACGTTAAAAGACGTACACAGTCAATCACATGTTGCACAGTATCCCAATTTCCCATCCAATGTGCCCTCATGCTTATAAAACTACAGTTAGATAAAAAAGGGTTTTCGTGATACAATAATACTACATTCAGGCCTAAATATCGTCTTTCCTTAGTCTAAATATACTTATTTTATGAATTTTAAATGATGGAAATGCATTCTGTGAATAATTACACAGTAGAACAAAGCTATAGAATTAGAAACGGCATCTCCTGCTTTAGTTTCTTGACAGAATGCTGCGACCCCAATCCATTTCATCTATCGATCATTTAGTTAATTAAGTAATCACTTTGTGTCAAACGGCCAATGTTGTTACAACCCAAAGTGATGGATTAAAGCCGTTTTTCTGTCTGTCACGCAGCCAAGAGAAATAAAAGTATTACATTATTACGGTACAACATGCACAAGCAGGATCATTTGCATTTCCTGTCTATAAGCAGCCACTCTCAAATTATGAATTAATTATTAACATTTAATTTATAATGGATTTATTTTCTATCCATTTTAATTGACATGAACTAATCTTTTAAGCATGATTTTACACTGGTTACTGCTAATGGGCAAAAATGATCGGTTTAATTGATTTAGTCAGCAAGTCGTACTGCTCTTGATGTGTTAATGAAGTCATGTTCTTCTTAATTAGCTTTCTTAACGACTTATGATGAACACCTGATTCAATATTACCACAAAAAAACCATTCCCCGCGTTACTGTGACTAAAGAGGTGTTTAAAGCACTTTAAATACAGTTGAACATTTTATATTTGTATAGAATGTCACAGACCATTTGCACTGTAAATCATTTGAGTATTACAGCACATCACTCTCTCCAATAAGACATGTATATTCATTAATTAATCAAACCGCAGGCACGTCAGTCCTTTTGTTCATTTTCCTTGTACGGTAAACAATACATAACAACTTGTCTGAACAAACAACCACACCAGAACCAATGCTTAATCATAATTGAAACTTGTTATAAGAGGCATGACAGAGACGCTTCTCCAAACCCTGTTTATCTCTTACCGTAAGCCAATCAACTCAGTTAAAGGCACACGACAGGGCAGAAAAGCAGGAGACCAACGTGCTCATTCAGACGCTGAAGGAGCAGTCCTCGACAGCGTGCCCCAGCAAAACCAATATTAGCATCAGGAACAATGCTGATGACTTTGTCAACACCTCATGACCTCCTGCTCTTGAACAGAAACCGACCGCGGAGGAAAAGGGCGGGCCGAGCACAAGTCTCTGAACACGCCGTCAACAGAAAACACATGTCACAGCCTTCACATTAAAGTACAGGTTGGGGTCATATACAGGAGGGGAGTGGCCCACCTTGTGCATCAGCTGAGAATCGAACACACGCTGGGCCGTTACTTTACTTCCGATACAAACAACAGCATTGCGACACCCGACAGGGAATCGAACAGACGCGGTGCCGTTACTTTACTACTTATACAAACGACGGCATTATGAAACCTGACATTGAATCGAACCCACGCTGTGCCGATACTTTACTAATGATACAAACAACAGCATTATGACACCAGACAGGGAATCGAACCCACGCTGTGCCGTTACTTTGCTAATGATACAAACAACAGCATTGTGACAGCTGACAGGGGATTGAACCCACGCTGCATAGATCACAGTCCATAGACCCAACAAGGTCGACGCGAAACGGATTCATTCAGAAGTCCGCGCAAACGTTGTGATCACAACATGAAGGAGAGGCGGGGTTGTCGGGACAGGAACCAGCATTGAAGCTGCCCAGAGGGTACATGTATTGTAGACCGGTTTCCCAGCCCAACTAGCGCGTGTTTTTTTCGTCTCCGCACAGCCTTGACGCGTCAGCCCAGACACCTGACACAACGCTTCAACATGAAACACATGGCTACGGGCGCATATGTTTTTCGGAAGCGGAACCATTTATAACTAAACGTGAACGTCGGCTGTAAACAACACGCCTCTCCGTTTTGCCGCACAGTGCTGCAGAGTAAAGACAACAACATTCCCAACTCAAACATCCCCCAATATACACACATTAATATAGCCCGGTGGTGGAGGGAGATGCAATATTCTCTTTACTGTTTATCAACCGTGCTGTCGATGGACGTAACGTATCCTGCTGTTTAAATGCCCCGCAGGGTGGGACACACACACACACACACACACACACACACACACACACACACACACACACACACACACACACACACACACACACACACACACACACACACACACACACACACACACACACACACACCGAGAGGAGGAGATGGAAGCTTCACATCCGTGTCCATACATCCCTTTACTGAAGTTTCCACTGCTCATCTGCATGCAAACAGCGGCGGATTCCTCCACCAACCACAGCGGTCCGCATTCTCGGACTGGGTCCATTCAGGTCCCTTCTCACATCGACTCACTTCCAAAGTAGAGGAAATTGCCTCTATATGAATGGGTTTATAAGCAGTGTAACGTTGGTTACACTGAAGACATGAGGGGGTTTTGCAAGAAGTAACGGGAGGAAACACTAAGCGAAAGCACTTACACACTTAATAAGTTAATAAATAATCAGACGGTACACTGAACGTCAAGTACTTGTCATTGTAGTCGGCACTAGTAGTTGGGACACAACACGTTTCAATGTCAGCCTGCACGTTTGGACAGCGACCGCTGAATGATGCAAGCCCCCCGGGTTGTTCCAACACTCTCCAAACTTTGAGAGCGCAGAGACGCGCAGAGGAGCGCATAGCAGCGCAGAGGCGCGCAGAGCAGCATGGACCCCGCGACGCGCCCGGGCATGTTCCCGTCCCGCGGCGGTGCGGCGGAATAGACTGCCCGCGGCGGCGCGGAAAAAAACACCCCGAAAAGTGAGCAGCGCTTTACCTCGACTGTCGGACGGTCTCTTCCCCGTCCGCGTACGACTCGTCACCCTCGGTCGCGGCCCAGTTCTCGTCGTCCTCCACAGTCACGTCTCCTCCTCCTCCCGCCCCGGTGACCAGGGCGCCCGGGTGGCCGTAGTGCCGCTCCATCACCCCGTCGTCCCCGGACGACGAGCCCCCGGGGCCCGGCGCGCCGGACGGCGGCTCCCTCCAGACCGTGGAGCCCGGGCAGCCTCTGGAGGTCCCGACGACAGCCTCGACCCCCAGCAGGAGGAGCAGGACCAGCGAGACGCTCACCTGACTGAAGAGAAGCCCCCTTTCCATTTGTAAAACTGGCACATTAGTGAACATGCGATTCACATGCCATGGGCGGCCGGGTAAAAGTGAAAGTGAACCAAACGTTGAATAAAAGTCAAAATGGAGTTTTTGCTTTAGTCTTGCTCGACGCCCTCTGTGCGATTTTCTTTAAGGAAACATAAACAGCCGCTGGGACTCCATGTTGTTCCCTTTATGCGTGGCGCCTTGGTAACGCCAGAGCCCGCCCTGTTTCCACTCTGCTGTTGGTCCGTCTGCCGCCGCGTGTCACACTTTCAACACGGTGAGGACGGCGATTGGCCGTCGCGCTGTCATTCACAGGAACCAGCACACTAAGCACAATCCGACTGGATCGTGAGGTTGGCACTCACGAAGGCGGGACCCGGAAAGACCAGCCCCCCAAACATTCACTCCCATTGGTGGAATGTCGCCTGGTGACTGTCCGTCAGAGCCGCGCAGGCGCAATCACAGACGTTCCGCACTCTGAAAAAAGAATGACGTAAAATAATCCCAAAAGGCGGCTCTCGCAGACAACACGTGATTGGTGGACAGTCGCGCACAACCGCAAATAGAAACTCGGTAACGGTAACGGGACACGCATTGGCCTGTTTGCAGAGCCGCGAAAACAACGAATGCTTCCTATTGGCTGGTCCAGCTGTCACTCAGGGGCGGTTGCCATACTCTGAGGAAATGGCAAATAGCCGACATAAAAACATCAACGTGGCGCCGAGTGGTTCCTGTTTCCGAGTTGGTCGGACTTTCTCTGACCGCAAAACTACAAACATTACATAACGGCAGGATACAGTCCTACTGCTTCAAACACAACGTGCAAGAAGATCACAAGTGCAGTAATATATTATCCATCGAATAATAGAGATTATGATAGGATGTTGGTACATTAGTTTTTTTGAGTTTTCATCACGTGGGTGTTGTTCCAGAATGTTTTGGGGAATCACTTCCTACATGAATCAGCGGTGCACTTCTTCCAATCACGTCAATGTATGCCGTCTCTGGCGCCCCCCTGTGGCCGTTCAGGTGAACACTGCGAGGTTCTGATGACGAGTCACTCCACAATAACAAACCACGAGGACGTACAACGTCACGTGTTGCTCCAATGCCCCAACCCCTGTGTGTACTGCATATTTTAAAACTCATCCCCCTTACATTTATACACACACACACACACACACACACACACACACACACACACACACACACACACACACACACACACACACACACACACACACACACACACACACACACACACACACACACAAATAAGACCACCAGTTTTTAATTTCACCCGGTTTGTATTTATTTCACACAGTAGTACCTCAACAGAAAAATAATCAGTCTTATTGGCAAGTAATGTTTGACCTAAGTGCTTGTGGGAAACTGCCCGACCTTCACTTAAACCCTGACCTAAGAACACATGTGGTGTTGCTTCTAGTGGAGTAAATAGTCTGTGTTACACACAGACACACACCGATGCACTGGTTCAACAGCTCCAGAAAACCAGTTTAATAGCATAAGTGTCCTTCCTGGTCGTTGTTTACAGGAAGAACATCCCTCAGACTCAGCTGAACTTTAATTTAAGTCAATTAAGGCAATAAGAGTTCCAGGCAAAATAATGACTAATTCACAGGATGGAAAACAAAGAAAAAAGGAATGCATTCACTGTCATCACCAAACAAACAAAATCTGGTTAGTACAAACTGAGATGATATAGTACCATACATATCTTTGAGTTGAGTTTAAAGGGCTGGTTTCACTCGTTAATATCAGAACCTCACAGTGTGAGGAAGTCATGACGAAAAAAAAGAAAACAGTTCAGCACGTCGGTCACACGGCTGTCAGAAAAAACACAACCACAACACACAAGGAGGGGAACAGGTGTCGCAATGCGAGGCAAAATCTTTACTGTTTACGCAACACACACACACAAATGATTTGATGATAATGTTATCTTGGTATAAACAAGGCTATATATGTCTGAGGTCAAAGTTGAGTGTTAAGTGGTTTGCTTAGTTTAAAAACCACGTGACAGTTGTTTACAAGGAAGCCGGCGTCGCCAATCGTACACGAGTCTCCAAAAAACGCAGGCTCACTCAATTAAGCACTAGTTCAATAGTTTGTAAAGGATTGACTTAAACGCAATTTTCCCAGAGAAACCAAACATGAGCAATCACACCGCAGCAACAGCACCCCCCCTGGTTAAAAACCCGTCACTGCACCTTGACTTTTCTGATTGGCTGGAATATTTGAATGCCCAGGTCACCATGACTTGCTCTTACTCTACCACGGTTTGGATGGTGGTGACCTGTTGCTTGGCCATCATAACATCAGCCAATCAGAGTGGGTAGAATTCAGTGGTGGGTAGAAATCAGGGGTGACTCCTGAGATGTGATTCTATTAGTCGGTTTCCCCGTCAAGGCACACAGAGTTCACTGTGCAGTGGTCTGGATCGGCTCGCTGGTCTGAGCCTCTGGATCGACGCGCTGGTCTGAATACGGTATGACTAACGACCCGTTATTCCGACACGGCGCTACGATACATCGGTGATGAAAGGAGGAGCTACCATCCCACCCTGAGAACTAAAACATGGTCTGGACACCGGAGCGGGGCGGTGCGAGCAGCACGGGAACTTTGCTCATCAGGCACTTTGAATACACACACAGAATCAAACACAGCCCCACCTGGTGGCGGGAGTGAAAACAACGGAACATGTAATCTCAGATAAATTGGTCTCGCCGTTTGGGAAAAGGAGAGAGAGAGAGGCACTTGTGGGAGGAAGTGAGGTCTGATTGGCCCGTCGGTCTTCATTGGCTGGGGGCGTCTCGCACCTGGACCGTTCCGTCCTCCATGCCGAAGTAGGCCCGCTCGGCCATGCCCACGAACAGCCCGGTCTCCACCACACCTGGAGCGCAGAGTACCACCGTTATGCTAACGCTAACATCACGCTAGTGACCCAGATAGGCCCACAGCATTCTGTTCTGAAACAGTACTTGCTAATGCAATTCTTTTTTAGTTTTTCTTAACTAGGACCTATGAACTCTTAAAAGAGATCAGTGAACGCAGAGACGCTATCATCACCGGTACACTGTTATGAACACAATAGTGTGGTGAAGGGGTCATGCTTAGGCTAATACCATACTAGTTGCCGTTGCTACTTTTCCTTGGGTGCATTTACTCCAAAATGTGTTGGAGTAAATGACGGCGGCCTCCGGCTCATAAGCATGTGACTGAACAGCGTGACCACCTTATCATACACACATACAGTACTGGCACTGAAGAGATCCAGACATACAAAAGCTACGGCCACGTTTAGAGAAGTGAAATTAAACAAAAGATCAAATGGGATTGAAACTCACCTGGGATCATCTTAATGTCCCTGTTCACCTCCTTCCAGTTCTGGACGCCCTCAAACTTCCAGTCCAGGATGAAGTTCCCGTTGTCCGTGACGACGGGACCCTAATCAGACGGGTGCATCATTACTATTGATCGACCGATACATCGGCCGGCCGATTTAATTGGCCGGTCGGTATCGGATATTTATTTTTGGCCAAAAAATGAACATCAATAGATGTTAATTTTTTTTAAATTGAGACATTGTAACATTTGTTATCATACCAATAGATAAGACTCTAATAGATAAGACTCTCTTTGTTAGCTAACCAATAGATAAGACTCTTGCCGTATCCGGTCGGTAAAACAGCAACGCTTTTGGCCCGCCTATATTGATACATCGATGTGATTGATTAATGTTCTGGGCCAGGGGAGGCCCAGAATATACACGAGTATATCGCTCGTTCCCAGAGTGACTCGCTGAGCAAATTCAAATTGGGCTCTAGCAAGAACTCTGGATTTCCAGGGTAGTATCGGCTCCAAATATCGGCTCAAGAAAATCAGTATCAGCGTATCGGTATCGGCTAAGGCTGAGGAAAAAATCGGAGGTCACTCTCAGTGATACATACAAGCGTCTCATAAACTACAAACAAACGGCTCAAACTACAAATGAGCCATGAACGGATCAGCTCTTCCATCATCTTGTGTTTCTCTCTATGATTTGAATCGGTCGTGATCACACGCAGACATGCAATTTTTTAGATTTGTTAAATCTGAGAATCAAAAAATTATATCCACATATAAAGTAGACGATACATTAGACTCACAGTAGGCCTGAAACCAGCCAACCAGAGCCTGACTCACTGCCTTGCTGACGGCCAGCCAACCAATCAGAGCCCGACTTACTGCCTTGCTGGCGGCCAGCCAACCAATCAGAGCCTGACTCACTGCCTTGCTGACGGCCAGCCCACCAATCAGAGCCTGACTTACTGCCTTGCTGACGGCCATGCGCAGCACGGCCTCGCCCCCGAAGCAGCGGGCGATGCGGCGAGCCACCGGGACGTAGGCCATGGGGATGACCTCCACCGGGACCCCCTTCTTCCACTGCTCCCCCAGGGACACTGAGTCCTTCCTGGGGAGGGATGAGGGGGAGGAGCGAGGGAGGGGGAGGAGAGAGGGAGGGGGGGAGGGAGGGGGGGAGGAGGAGGAGGAGAGAAGGGAGGAGCAGGAGGAGAGGGGGGAGGAGGATAGAGGTAGGAGAGGAGGGGGGAGCAGAGAGGGAGTGAGGAGGGAGAGAGGGAGGGAGAGAGATAATAATAATACTCTTATCGGTCTTCTCTGCCCAAGAGCAACTCCTGGAATGAAAGTTTGCACACACAGACACACACGCACACACACACACACACACCTGTAATCTGCGATGACGATGAAATGCTTGGCACATCCTGCTACAATCTTCTCCTGAGTCAGACAGCCCCTGAGGGAGAGAGAGAGAGAGAGAGACAGAGAGACAGAGCGTGAGAGGTTGAAGTTCTCTTTGGAGTTATTTTACAGAATGTTCCCCCTCAGCATTGAGGGAGGGGGAGGGACAGAGACTCACCCCCCTCCTTTGATCAGAATGAGACCGGCGTCCACCTCGTCCGCGCCGTCGATTGCCACATCCAGCTGTCAACGGTCACATGACATCATCACATGACCACGCCCCTTAGTGTTAAACCACGCCCTCTCAATTTTAAACATCTTTCAGCCTTCTGTTTGGCTGTTCTACAGATCAAACAACCTACTGGCGTTGACCGATAAGGTGAGAGGAACTTTACTGATATACAAGGCGAGAGGAACTTTACTGATCGATAAGTGAGGGAAGACTTTACTGATCAATAACAATAGGGAAGACTTTACTGATCGATAAGTTGAGAGGAACTTACTGATCAATAACAAGAGGGAAGACTTTACTGATCGATACGTTGAGAG
>NC_044052.1:20925283-20930283 GCF_902167405.1 Gadus morhua
AGATGTCTCCTCCACCCAGCCGTCTCCACCCAGATGTCCCCGACCCTGATGTCTCCACCCAGATGTCTCCACCCAATGTCTCCACCCAGATGCCTCCACCCAGCCGCCTCCACCCTAGCTCCAGCAGCTCGAGGCTCCGCCGGGCTCCCCTGGCTGACTGCCTCATGGATCCGGCTCGCCGACAGCGCCTTCAATTACTTTTTAATTTCAAAAGCAGCTTCACTTAATACCTTAAGTACCGTTGTATAACCCCCCGGGTTCCTCAGTCTCAACGTCTGAAGGAGGAAACGTCTTCCTCTCTCCACCATCTCTTGAGAGATGACCAGCGGCAGCTCGGTGTTTGGTTAACCTCTGATTGCGACGGTTCCTCCATTGTTGTCCCAAATATATTCACCGGCTCCACAAAGAGGCGGTGAAGCCTCAGCGTTTATGCAGCAATCCCTGTTTTTTTTCCCGAAAGAGCCTCGGATGACAAGTGAGCAGTCTTAAAGATCTCCTATTATACTACTTTTCTGGTCTTCATTTCTTATTAATGACTCCTATAGCGCAACCTGACACGAATCACAGCACAAAAAACGATGTCGATTTTCGGGAAACTCTTCCTCTCATCTGGGCGCTTTCAGCATTCTCTGTCAACACTCCGTTGTGATTGGTTACCTTCCGGAAGACCTGCGAAGGGCATTACCATACATGGAAACACCGGATAGTTCTACGTAGATAAATCCCGGAAATTTGAACAAGTGAATGGCGACCGGCCTCCCTAGTGTTTAGCGCTCTGCACAGCCACCCCAGACTGTCAGCAGGGAACACGTCTACATGCATGAACGTCATTATTTGACACTTTAGTATGGTTAAACATGACTATAAATCATTATAACAACGTTTATAGGTCATAGAAGTCGAAAAAGCATAATAGGTGCTCTTTAAGGACAACACTGGCCAAGGTAAGAGGCCTAGCTACCCCGGACAACACGGAGGAAAACACTGCTCCTGTCCGTGACGTCAAGGGGCTGTTAATAAGGAAAACAGCAGTGTCCTTTAGATGACCTGCTGCTGGGAAGCACTCCCCCCCCTCCCCCCCCCTCTCCCCCCCCCTCTCCCCCCTCTCCCCAGGAACCCAATCACCATAACCATGCCTCCATTATAAAATAAACACTTCTTTCATGGATAAATGCGTTGTTGTCACAAAAGGCACTGTCAATACGCCATTCTGTCCTCCCATCACTAGGACTCCAGCAGAGGCCTATTACCTATTACCTATTTCAGGGAAACGTGAACGTTTTGACGTAATGGGTCAATAGTTACAACGGTGGCAAACAACCACCCATTTTACAACAACAACCCGTGCTTCGGGAACCACCACGGAACATTGTTCAACCACACGTGAACACTCCGGGACCACGGCGGAAGGCTCCGGAGTGAGAGCGGAACGTTGTGGCACAACGTTCCGGAACGATGATGTTAAATCCCGGGAACAACGGCGCAGCATTCCTGAGTGTCGGCGGAATTGGACAGATTGCCGGCGTTACAGGGAAGACTTTTCGGCGTGAGTGTGCTGAAGTATGAGAGGAACACATGCGCTCTGTACATTACGTTGTGTGTGAGCGTGAATACTGTTCTAATCGGTTCAACCTCCTTTTTCTTTAATTCAAAGAATTAAAAAAAAAGCTAGTTTTACTAAATGTGGAGGATGTTCAGCGTCATCATCGTAAGTGTTAACATGATAGTCAATTAGCAGATGATTACATCCTAACCGAATGAGCTTAATTGAACAACCCTTGCCTGATGTAATTAAGGAGCAGAGGCTACTTGCTCTAGGATGCCTATAGGTGATGCTGGGAATCAAACCCAGTACCTTTATGTACTGGGCGTGAGTCCCTCCATCTGCTGGAGGCCAGGCTGTCCTGCCATCACATGTCTAGCCAAACGCTCCTGATTGAACTGCTGGCCGCCCCTGGAGGGAGGGATCTCTGTCCTGGGGCCTTCTCATGGTCTCTTCTCTCTGGGTTTGGGGGCTATGTTTTCCCCCGGGGGAGCAGTGGTTCTCAACTGGTCTAGCCTCAGGACCCACATTGGTCATTGAGTCTCCCAAAAAAGAAGAAAGGATGCCTTCATGTTCTGTTAAAAACATGGAGCAAACAAAAAGCTGCAACCATTGGGGCGCAACTCGGTGAAGAAGCGAGCCTGAGTTCGCTCATCGACTACTTTCTAAACAATAAGGTTCTCGATGCTCTGCCCCCCCACTTGATACCGTCCAGGTAGAGGAGGAGGTAGAGGAGGAGGAGGAGGAGATAGAGGAGGAACAGGAGGAGGAGCAGGAGATAGAGGAGCAGGAGGAAGAGGAGATGGAGGTAGAGGAGGAGCGAGAGATGTTTGAATGGTTAAGTGTGTCAGCTCCCGCCCTCCCCAGCGAAGACCCGCTGAGCGAGGGGGCAGAAGGTGGTGGTGTGGTCAGGTGTGTGCCTGTGAAGGCCCCTTGAGCGCCCCCCCTGCACAGAAAAACAGACTTGACTTCCAGGGCGTGTGGTGCCGTGCCTCACCGCTGACTTCCTGCGCTCCGGCGTCGGTGAACAGCATGCTCATCACCTCCTCGAAGTTGCAGCCGGGCTCGGCGGTGTGGGGGTCCTGCGCCACGTGGGTCAGCATGCGCTTCAGCACGTCGTCCAGGGACGCCGCCGTCTCGTCCAGCAGGATGCTGGCCCGCGCCAGGAACCCGTCCAGGTCCCGGTGGGCACGCACCTCCTCCTCAAAGTTCATCAGGGTCACATACTGCAGGGGGGGGGGGGGGGGGGGGGGGGGGGGGGGGGGGAGGGGGGGGAGGAGGTGGAGGGGGAGGAGGTGGAGGAGGAGGAGGAGGTGGAGGAGGTGGTGGTGGTGGAGGACGTAGAGGGGGTAGGGGGTAGAGGAGGGGGAGGAGGAGGTGGTGGTGGTAGGGAGGGTGGTGGTAGAGGAGGAGGAGGTAGAGGAGATGGTGGAGGAGGAGGAGGTGGAGAAGGAGGAGGTAGAGGAGGTGGTGGAGGAGGAGGAGGAGGAGGAGGAAGAGGAGTTTGGGGAGGAGGATGAGGTGCAGGAGAGGAGGTGGAGGAGGTGAAGGAAATGTTTTAATGGTGTGTCAGCTCCTGTACATTCTTAATTAAGTGCACATAATGAAGAATAAGTGATCGTTTATAATATCATATATGCATATTTTGTCCTAAATATCTGGATGAAATTTCTGAATCTTAATTTTTAATTAGGTTTTAATTAAAAAATGAATTAACATCTTTGTAAAATATGGATCAAATCAGATCTAGGCTAAAGAAAGGCTTTATAATTTGTACTGAGTAGTCAGCACATTGATAAATAAAGTGATGGAGGATTAGAAGATGGTTATGATTTATAAACATCTGGGATTTTGTCCTTGCATCGCATATGTTTTAATGCGATGCAAAATAATTAATGCAATTTAAACAAATCACATTTAAAGGACACGCAAAATGGACATCTGGCTTTTACTTACTATTTTGTAAGAAAACAAATAAATTATAAAGTCTGGCACAACACAGATGGGGATATGTAACCTTCCATCATAATCATAAATACATATTCACAATAACCCAGTGTCAAAGTACTACTCTGCAAATAGTCACAACATCATAACAATTGAACAATAACAATGAATATTTCATCAAGATAAAGTTCTGTTATGCAACAATACTGTACGGTGCATTTTTTTGCACCTCCATTATAAAACAGAGAACTTTTACAACAACAGAACTTGATGCTCTTACCCTTCTGGAAGTGTTCAGTAACACACAGCCTGAGTCATCTGGGTCTGGGGGACAGAACAACAGTTAGATCAGCCCTGAAGATGGGATGATACTGATTAAGCCGGGCTACATGGCTGGTGTAGCTAGGGTATTTAGCTAGCCGTCACTCTGATTGAAACCTCATTGCTGGGGTTTGACAGCAGCATCTGTCTACTCCATTATAGGCAACAGATTGCATGTTCGCCATGTGTTGCTCTTGAACACGCGCGCTTTGCTACATGTTACGCATCGCTACGTCCCTAGCACCGCCACATGCCTAGCATTGCTATGTGCTTGGCAGCAGCGATACATGGCTAGCATCACTATATTTGATTAGCTTAGATTCCACCTCATCGTATTGCGTTTTGATACAAGCTTTTCAAATCTTTGTATTTTTCTTCACTTCTTTCCGTTAATCCCGATAAAGACCTGTTGAAAGTGAAAATTGCTTGTTTCACAAATTTCTTCTCATTCGTAAAGCAGTCAAACTCAGGCTGCGATCGCTGATGACTAAGAGAGTAACAGAGGCGTTCCAGCAGGGATGAGTGATAGATCTCAGCTGAACCAGGCGGCATGGTTGCTCAACCCCCCTAGTGGTTTCTAACAATGTAGTCAGTAGGAAGCCCAGCTGTGGACCTACGCTACGCGTCAATACCTCTCCCCTATAACACGCCTTCCTGTCTCTAAACACTGTCCTCTCCACAGAGGCATAATACATTCAATGAGCTAGATGGGAATTAGCTGCAAAAAAATGCAAGAGCTCAGACGGTGAAAATGTATAACGAGGATATACCTCCAAAGATAATTGCCACTGTAAGTATGTTTCAGGCAATTTACAGTGGTTGTACTCAAGTTTGATCTCTTGCATCTGTCATCTGCCACATCCTCTCTTCTTCAAACAGTTCCCCCTTACCAGCAGAGGTATCCTCTAGTAACCTCTAATATAGTACAGTGAGCCCCGGAGTAGCACAATGGGCTAATTCAACCCACAGTGAGAAGTTACAGAGTGTTAACCATGGGAGAAGCAAATGATGGAATAGAGATTAAAGGCGGCTTGAGGAGAGGAAAGTCGAAGAAAGGAAATGTCAAGAGCCTAGTCTCTGTAAGCTCCTAGTGAAAGAGGAGAGGAGTCCTGATAAGACCTGAACACTCTACTAACGGGGACACTGCTCTGGTCCTCAGATAACACATACACACTCTACTAACGGGGAC
>NC_044052.1:20932783-20942783 GCF_902167405.1 Gadus morhua
GTATTGTGGAGTATCGATGAGTAGCGTTGATTATCGCTGGGTATGCTTGATCATAATTAAATAAAGAGTGATTTTGGTGTATTCTTGAGTGTTGTTGAGTATTGTTGGGTCGAGTTAAGTACGGTAGAGTACTGTTGAGCCTAGTTGCGTGATGCTTTTGTTTTGAGTATCACTGAAGGGGAACTGTCCCCTTGCGTTGCTGTGCTCAGGGAGGCGAAATGACAAGGAAAGTTCAGGTCTTCCAGTTGATTGGATGCTTGGGATGCAAATGGACGGCTGCAGTAGAATAACTGAAGAGTTTAATTTCATCTGTGACAATGCACAAAAAAACAATCATCCTTTACTTGTCATATCTGAACAATCCCTTACTTTAGTTTCTTAGATTTTGTGAGTGCCTTGCTGCTCAGCGTCGCTGTCTGTTTGCTTGCGTTGTCGAGTGTTGCTATGCTGTGTTGCATTGCGTCGTGTTGTGTTACGTGGTGCTGTGTTCCGGTGCTTTGTGCGTTAGTGGTTTCTGTGATCGTTTATCTTGCATGACACCAAACATAATTTCATTGAGCAAACAGAACAATGTGTTCTCCACAGAAATGCTTCTGTTCCTGAGATTGGATCATGCAGTTTGGCCCTTTGCTAGGAGGCGGTATACATCATGTTATCTGCATGGAGGTTTTTACGTGAGGGAGGGAAATATTACTTGTTTGACGCCCTGTTTAAAACTTCAAGAAGCTTTCAGCCGTGTCCTGAGGAATCCTCCACTCCTCTTCTGTAGCCAGTCTTCTGTTTGGTTTTCTTTTCTATCGTTCATCTCCAAGGCTTCATTTTCTTCAATGTCTTTCTATTGTCAGTCGCTCACAGTTTTCTCCCCTCCCAAGACCTTTTCTCCTCAAAAAGCTTGTTTCATCGAGAAGAATGTTGCGGAAGAACCGCTTCGTGAAAATAAAGAATTAAAGAAACCGTCGGAAGCTGTCTAGAAACACAGGGAAGGCCGACGGGCTGGTGCACGGAGCAAGGCTCTCTGCTGCGCTCCGTGTGTGGGAGTGTGTGTGTGCGTGCGTGCGTGAGTGTGTATTTGTGTGAGAAGTACGCGTATGTCTGTGTGCGTGCATGCGTGTGTGCGTTCGTGCGTTCGTTTTTGGTGTGAGCATGGATGTTCTTGCACGAGTATGTTTTCCTGTGTGCCTGCGTGCGTGACTCGTGCACTGTGCACTGCCTCTGGTTGTGTGCGTGCGTGCGTGAGTGTGTATTTGTGTGAGAAGTACGCGTATGTCTGTGTGCGTGCATGCGTGTGCGCGTGCGTGCGTGAGTTTTTTGTGCGAGTATGTATGTTCTTGCACGAGTATGTGTGCCTGTGTGCCTGCGTGCGTAAGCGCGTGCCTTTTGAACCGTGCACTGCCTCTGGTTACCTATGGATACACATCTCAGCGCGTGCGTCCGGAGACGGGAGAACACACACGCCTCGACCTGCATCTCACCAGCGTTCCTCCGCCTTCATTGCCTCTGGTACGGAGTACCTCCACGGGTGTTGTTGTGACAGCGCCAGACGCCAGGGGGTGCCGAGTGTCGGCACAGAGCAGCTAATGGAAACCACGGTCTACGTGCCAGAGCCATATGCTGGGTGAGATGTCACGCATTAGCGCCTACGTTCCACAAACATCCCGTGTATGTTGTGGAGGTGGAAGCAGATATTCTATGGGAGAAAGGGGGATTCTCGCTCAAGGGAATCCTACAGGTTAGGCTGTGGGCATCGGGGATTGAACCCAGAACCTGTTGGCTGGCAGTCCTTTATCTATATGCCCTATATCTTCATCCCTTACCTTAACCGCAGAGAGCAGAAATCTGCACTCAGGGTTAAATGTTCCTCCTGGAATTCAACTTGTGCGAGAGCTGTCTGGTAGCACGGAGGAGATGAGAGTTGCCAGGCGGAACTAAGTCTACCCTTAACACCTAGCCCTAGCTAGGACGCCATTGCCACAGTCCCTAACCCTAACCTTAATCTACCCTTAACACCTAGCCTTAGCTAGGCTACCAAAGTATCTAACCCTCATATAAATCTACCCTTAACACCTAGCCTTAGCTATGCTACCAAAGTATCTAACCCTCATCTAAATCAACCCTTAACAACTAGCCTTAGCTAGGCTACCAAAGTATCTAACCCTCATCTAAATCAACCCTTAACAACTAGCCTTAGCTAGGCTACCAAAGTATCTAACCCTCATCTAAATCAACCCTTAACAACTAGCCTTAGCTAGGATACCACAACCCCTGGCCCTAACCTAAATCCATCTTAAACCACATTATCAAAAGGATGCCTACCAAAGATTCAAGTACACAGTAAAACGAAACTACTTAACAAAATCCACTTTAACCATTTTAATTGAATCGATGGTGGTGGTGGCAGCAGGGTTCAGGGAAATGTCCACGGGGAGTAGAGCCAGAAGACTGAAATTAAAATCTAGGAGATTGGTAGAATCACAGATCAAGTCAGCTAGCTTGATGAGAATGTTTGTGATGAGTTTCGTAAATGCAGAATTATGTTCATTATGAAAAATGTTTTTGTAAATGAGTTTGAGGTGGGAGCTATTGGAAGTATCTGGAGGGATCTCTGAGCTTCGTGTCTTTTAGAACCAGCGTCCTGTTAAGTCAAATAATAAGTTGGGGAAGTTGGGGATCTTCAAATTGATTTGATGTTTGAGATCATGCAAATAGTCTAGATGGTTGCTGCGGTAATAACTGAAAGAGATTTTTTTTTAATTTGTGACAAAGCAAAAAACGATGACAGCTTGAAAGACAGCTTCATCAGAGTCATAAAAAGCATTTTGTCTTTTAAGCAATCATTTTTATATTAGCTTTCGTGATCTTCAAATCAAGATGAACAGACATCAATCTGGTGAAATCCATCATTGCTCATTTAATAGTTTGTTTACCTCGGCTTATGAAACACCATTTCGCTGCATTTCAGAGGCTGTTATTCAACGTGCCTCAGAGTGAATGTGTGTGCAGATGATGGAGCAGCTGACAGGGGGGGATGTCTCGCTCCACGATGCCTCGAAGCGGGCTTTGGACAGGGGGACTGCAAGAAGAAGCGTTTGGCGGGAGGGTTCCTGACCACGACACAATCGTTGTGGTTCGGGAGAAAAAGTGAAAAGACCTATTCTGATCTTTCATGGTGCAACAATGCAACTCTGACAGCGTTACCGCTCAGAGGAGGGGGGGGGGGGGGACACAGCCTGCGGGGGGGTAGGACCCTTTGAGTTCTCTGTCTCCTTTTACCTTCAACTTAGTTCCGCCTCGCACCTCTCATCTCCTCCGTGCTAGCAGACACCGTGAGCGGTGCGACGCACGGGGACAGCACCCCCACCCCGACACGATCTGCTGTCACCTCCGACAACAGCACGGATCTCTCCGCAGTCTCCCCCTCACCTCCCTCCCTCCTGTCTCCCTCCACTACATCACTACAGCTCTCCTTTCTCTTCATTCTCTCCTCTCTCCTCTCCCCTCTCCCATCTCTCTCCTCGCTCCTCCTCTCTCTCTATTATCTACTCTCTCTCTCTCTATTATCTACTCTCTCTCTCTCTCCCTTCTCTGCTCTCCCCTCTTCCCTCTCCCTCGCTCTTCTCTCTCCTCTTCAATCTCTCTTTTACCTTCCCTCTCTCTCCCTTATCCTCAGTCTCTCCTTCCTCTACACTCTCTCCTTTCTCTTCTCCTCTCTCCTCTTCCCTCTCTCCTTAACCTTCCCTCTCTCTCCCTTATCCTCACCCTCTCCTTTCTCCTCTCCCTCTCCTCTTCCCCCTCTCCCTCCCTCCCTCCCGACTCGCAGCGGTACACACCTGTGACTGTCACCGTGGCAACACTAACCTGTTGACCCCTGGGGTCTGTTTGGACGGGGTGTAAAATCCCGGGCACCTGCACTCAGGGGGCCGATAGTCACCGTGGCACCTGCCGCCCGCACACCTCCTGAAGGGCGGATTAATTCATCCTCAACCTCCGCACAGAGCAGCCTCGTCTATCGGTGAAGGCTCTCTGGATGCATGGAGCTTCGTGAAAACAAATGCTTTGAGTTGAAACAAGGGGAGGATGTTGTTGAGTGTTGTGTGTTTAAGAGTATTCTGAGCATTATTTAGCACATTATTTAGCCGCGGAGTGGGGCTTGGTTACGGAGCGTTTCCGGTGACAGACAGCTTTCATAGCGTAAGAGTAGGCCTGCTTCCAATCATCACAAAGCAAATAGGTGGTTTGAACATTGAGCAAGTTGGAGGAAATTGCAAAGCAGGACTAGTGCTTTTCACCTAGATAAATCACACAGCAGCTATTGTGGAAAAAAGGGAAAAAGATTGCTTCCTGTTCTATCCATGATTATTAAATGACCGACTCGTTATTATGTGGAGCTTTTTGGTATCTTTAGGCCTCGTTCAAACATTGAAACGGCTGCTAAACACGTTCATCGTTAAAACCCTCTGAAAACATAAACCCACGCGCCCCAACCTCTTGTTTCTATGGACACAACTGGGCAGTGGGAGCAGTCGGTTCACCATGGAGAACTTAATCCTGGGGAGGACCCTCGAACGTTTAACAAATAGTACTATGAGGAAAACCAGTCGGTTCAACCTTCTCAATATGGCCAGACATAGGCATAAAATAATGACGAAAACAAAGCACTCTAGTCCTGAATTGATATTCAAATACCTCCCAAACACGTGTGTGGATACCGAGGCTGAGCGCTAGCTAAGTATCGTTGAGTACCCTGGTGTCATGAGGGACATGAGTACGGAGTATAACTCGGTATCAGGTTGGAGTGTAGCGCTGTGTTTCTGTCCGGCGGTCTGACGTTCTGCGGACCCGTTCTCTGGGGTTTCTCTAAAGGATGTGGTCCCAGCTTTAACAAGATGATGAGCCGCCAGCATTCCTGTGATGGGGGGAGGGCAGGGGGACTCGGGCTGTAGCGTGTCAGCGGGCAGACAGGCCGTCAGAAGCAAGTCTCTGGACTCCCAGATCAATACGGCCCGGCACGCCGTCTCCCAGACGCTCGGGGGGGAATCAAACGCTGGCTCTCGAGGGCTCCCGCCGCCGCCGCCGACGCCGACGGCACAAATGAGAGGTCTGTGGCTCGCCACTCAGGATATGCTCACAATTAAAATGCTCAACATGTGCTCAATAAATCTTTGATACAGGCTATACGCTAACTATTTGCTAATAAATACATGCCCAATTTAACCTTCGTATAAATGTTGTGGAAGGCTCACAGTTGAGTCAATGCCGGTCTAATGACCGGTAATAAAACAGCTGGAGCCACAGGGCAATCTCAGGACTTTAAGCGAAACCAGAGGCAGGCCAGGTGCTCTGTCTCACTGCCCGCCTGTCTGTCGGTCCACCTGTCTGTCTGTCGGTCCACCTGTCTGTCTGTCGGTCCACCTGTCTGTCTGCCAGTCCGCCTGTCGACACGTCTAGCAACCTAAAGACCTGTTTTTCTGCATGCATGTCTGCTTTTCTGCTGCGGTACCCGTCTCCCTGCCATTCATCTGTGTGTCTGTCTGTCCGTCCGGCCAGCCACCCGTTTATCTGCTCCCCTCATGGTCTACACGTCCCGCTCTCTGTCTTTGTATTAATCTGCCTGTCTCTCGCCACCTGTCGCTCCATCCGTCTGTGTGTGTGTCGGCGCTGACCTGGTCCGGGGATGCTCTGGTTGTCATAGAGATGGATGTTGTCACTGCAGGCGATGGGGGATTCCTCTCCCTTCTCCTGGCTCTCGCTGCCGTCCTCCTGCTCCGCCTCCCTCTGCTCTGGGGACACAACCGCACCGCGCCGCCGCGTTAGCGCACTGTTAGCATCACGTTAGCTCCTGTAGCACCGCGCCGCCGTGTTAGCGCACTGTTAGCATCACGTTAGCACATGTAGCACCGTGCCGCTGTGTTGGCGCATTGTTAGCATCACGTTAGCACATATAGCACCGCGCCGCCGTGTTAGCGCACTGTTAGAATCTTGCAATACATATAGCACAGCGACGCCGTGTTAGCACACTGTTAGCACAGCGCCGCCGTGTTAGCACACTGTTAGCATCACGTGAGCACATATAGCACAGCGATGCCGTGTTAACACACTGTTAGCTTCACGTTAGCACATATAGCACAGCGCCGAAGAGTTACTGGACTGATAGCACAGTGCTGACATGTTAGCACACTGTTAGCATCACGTTAGCACATATAGCACAGCGTCCTGCCCGAGAAATGCTGGGGCATGTCCAAACAACTTCTCGAATATCACGAGTAGGAACTAGACAATGACCAGAACACCTTGACAACCTTCCTCTGCTCCTAAACCACTGTCCAAACGAGGCCGTCAGTACATTTAGGGGATTTCGCTGACGGTTTTATCCAAAGCGTCACACAACCATTCATTCACACATTCACGGCGGAGTCAACCAGACCACCTCTGCTCCTGACAGCCTGCTCGCTAAGGGACACCTCGACACTCAGCTAGGAGGAGCCGGGGATTGAAGTAGCAACCTTCCGGTTACCAGCCAACCCGCTCTACCTCCCTCAGCCACGGTCGCCCACAGATCCCCATGGGACGTCACGACGCCCGAAGCCCTATCGCATCGGGTCACCGTGGTTACCGACGACTGAGGGCCGCGGGGAGGGTTCAGGGGTCAGTTACGCACCTCACTGCCATCACCCACGACAAGCGCGGTTAGCGTGGTTAGCGCAGTTAGCCGTGGCCTGTCAGCAATCATGTAATGGCAATAGGTGCGCCGCTGCCCGCTCCTAGTGGGCGGGGAACACTTCTTCAGCCGGCGAACGGAGAGAGAGAAAGAGCCGAGACCCATTCATCACCACCGCCGCCGCCGCCGCCGCCGCCGCCGGCGCTACCGTATATGGGCGCGGAGTTAGCAGAGGAAGTAATTGGCCTGTGGAGACGCGGGGATCCGGCGTGGGCACATTCTGTCCTTGCAGCACACATGCTAATTGGGTGCTTCTCTGCGCGTCTCGGAGCTAATGGAAGTTCCGTTATCATAGCAGCCGGAGCAAAGTTCATTATTTATATACGAGCGAGGCTCCGGTGTGTGTGTGTGTGTGTGTGTGTGTGTGTGTGGGGATGGCTAGCTCCCTGGTGCTAGCTGCAGGGGCCTGGGGGACTTTTTAAAGTAACGGCTGGTGTTCATGGTTTATGGATACATATTTTTATATCTGTGACGATGTTCTTTAAAGTTTGGGCGGGATTGTTATCTGCTACTACACCAGAGGGTCTCCGTTGATACAATAGAATGGGTTACATTGGGCCTTTTTTTATCCACACAGTTCTAAGCACCCCTTACATGCACCCTAATATATAACGTACCATGAGATCTTAAAGGGGACCTATTATGCTTTTTCGACTTTTATGACCTAAAAACGTTGTTATAATGAATGATAGTCATGTTTAACCATGCACAAAAAACGATGTAGATTTTCGGGAAACTCTTCCTCTCATCTGGGCGCTTTCAGCATTCTCCTCCTCCGCCCCCTCGCCCCCCTCCCGCCAACCCAACTCTGTTGTGATTGGTAACCTTCCTTGAAGCGCGCGCGGGCAGATTTGACCAGGCATTTGGGGGCGTGGCAGGAGTGCATCTACGTAGATGATTTCCCGGAAATGTGAACAAGTGAATGCAAACGTTGTCCCGAGTGTTTAGCGCTCTGCACAGCCACCCCAGACTGTCAGCTGGGAATACGTCGAAATGCATGTACGTCATTATTTGACACTTTAGTATGGTTAACCATGACTATCAATCATTATAACAACGTTTATAGGTCATAAAAGTCGAAAAAGTATAATAGGTCCCCTTTAAGTACCTTGACATACTAATATGCTGGGTACCCTGAGATATTAAGTACCTCGACATGCTAAGATGCTAAGTACCATACGATCTTAAGTACCTTGGCATGCTAAGACGCGAACTACCCTAAAATACTAGGTACAGGTACAGTCATTTAGCCGACGTTTTTATCCAAAGCCACATACAAATGAGGCTTATGTCCACCAAAGCATACAATCAGCCACATGGAGGGGCATAAAGTAAGCTATACGCTGCCAACATCCAAACATCCATGACCTGCATGTCAAGATGAAGCCCGACGTACAAATGTGAACAGGAAGCAAAAGCCCCACAAAGAGAATAGATGCACACAGAGAATCCCCCAGTGGGATTTCAACCTATAACCTTCTTGCTGTAGGTACAAACCACCAAGCCTTTGAGCAACCACACTGCCACAGGTTGTGTCACTCGTGCTAGCTCTGACAGTAGAGACACTTGCACAGAGCTAGTTTGCTAAGATCCACAAACGCTACAAGCAGCCCAATCACATGACTAGACAGTCAACGGCTGCTACGGCTTAAAGAGCTAAACACAGCTAAATAATGACCAAGGGGTTAGGATGCTAGCTAGGTTGTGTTGCTGTGCGTGAAGGTGCGCAGACAGCCCAAACACGGCCATGTCGTCTGTGGTCGTCATCGGGCCCTAATTGGTGCGGATGCGTAGTCCCAGCTCTCTCTCTCTCTCTCTCTCTCTCTCTCTCTCTCTCTCTCTCTCTCTCTCTCTCTCTCTCTCTCTCTCTCTCTCTCTCTCTCTCTCTCTCTCTCTCTCTCTCTCTCTCTCTCTCTCTCTCTCTCTCTCTCTCTCTCTCTCTCTCTCTCTCTCTCTCTCTCTCTCTCTCTCTCTCTCTCTCTCTCTCTCTCTCTCTCTCTCTCTCCCGAGCTTTCATTTGCATGCGAGGGTCATGAAGACGTCCTACTTTTGTTTGCACCGGTTCAGGCACAGTTCAAGCATGCCGCCTTTGAATAAGGATTAAGGAGTTTCTATTGTTTACTTTTTGCAGAACAAAAACTTTAAAAGCAAAAGAGGCTTGAAAGATAATAATCTTTAGTTCCTCTTGAAGTGAGCAAACAAAATGGCGTCAATTGTCTGTTCAATGATTGGTCAATGATGGAACTCACCCATTTCCTGGAAGAAGTAGCCGTTCTTGGACCTTCCAGAGGGAGGGGCCTCTGAGAGAGAGAGAGAGAGAGAGAGAGAGAGAGAGAGAGAGAGAGAGAGAGAGAGAGAGAGAGAGAGAGAGAGTTAAAGTCAGGGTTAAGGGTATTTCACTGGTAAAACAACAAACTATGTAACATAACTAAAAATAAAGACAAAGCCAATGGAGCGATCGGGAGGAATACATATGGATCTGATTAAGTAGGAGTAATTAAGAGTATTCCCCAGCTATGATATCAAAATCACCTGTGGTTAGAACATTAAGCCTGGGTATCCATCTCCTCTTGCACTGCAAAACCACTGCAGACCAAGTCATTACAATCAATAGCAGAGTGGATCTGTTTGTGGGCAGGACAGTCCAATACATCAGAACACTAACTGGCTTTACTGCAAGGAAGTCAGGCTCTTTCAGAGCTATACTGACAAGGAGACAGCAGCTAGCCTCTACTCTATATGGACAACATGATACTGTATATATTTGAATATATACATATAGATCTACCCAGTGTATCTTTACAGTACACACACAGGAATGGTACAATTCATTCAATGTCAATTTTCCATGTGTTAAAATGCAGAGGATGAATGGTGAAAGGTATTTCTACCAATCCTTCTGGTTATTCTGCTTCCCTTCTGCACTGCGGAGGCAAGAGCAAAGACACACGGCTTCACTGCTGTCCGGCACCGTGAAATCTATTCACCGTCTCAGTTCTCAGTTTCAGTTATTTTATTCAAGTTTTCACCTTTTGGCTTTACTCTTCCCTAAAAGAAACAGTGTCTGCGATTGTGTCCATATTATATTCTGTACTATACTGAACTACCCAATGAATCATAAACTACTATTTTGTCGTTTAGTATATCAGACACTTCCATTTAGAGACAATTTAGCGACAGGTCATTAAGGAGCAGGTAGGGGTTAGACAGTACAGAGACAGGTCATTAAGGAGCAGGTAGGGGTTTGACAGTAGAGAGACAGGTCATTAAGGAGCAGGTAGTGGT
>NC_044052.1:20947783-20957783 GCF_902167405.1 Gadus morhua
AAATGCTTCCATAAACGCATTTAATGGCGTAACTATGTAACTATTTCCACCCAGAATAAAGAAAAATGTCGGCAGTGGCTGCGCTGGAGTCCGAGGTAGGAAACCCAAACGCCGCCGTGTTTGGGTGATAGAGTTTAGATCGGGTTAGATTAAATAATCTCGGATATAAATAACAATAATCGGGTTAAATAACTTCACATGGTGTGTCTGGTGTGTTTCCAGCATTCGTAGTGTTGATCAGCAGAGAAGCAGTCCGCCAAGACGTTGAGGTTGCTTAGCAACCAGAGACTCTGTCCATGCAAGTGAACGGAGCGTTCCCTCTTCGTCATAACTATCAAACCAAACATCCTTCACATTCACCGAGCGAACATTATGAAAGTAAAATGCACATTTCTCGCTAGAAATGTTTCCATAAACGCATTTAATGGCGTAACTATGTTACTATTTCCACCCAGAAAAAAGGAAGATGTCGGCCGTATGCTTCTGTGCAGGCTCACTACTCTCTGCCAGTGACGTCGGGTCAAGCTCCACGCTGATTGGCTACCGCGGCTAAGCGTCACGCGTTGGAGCGTTGAAAGTTCAATTTTCTGAACTCCGGGCGTTGGTGCGATGGGCGCGTTACTGCGTTTACGTGCGTAATTACGTGCAACTGCCGCGCCTAACGCCCCCAACGCAACGCTTCAACGCTTCAACGCGTGTACCGCGCCTAAACCAATGGTTCCCTATGCAAAAATGCCGATTTTCAACGCCCCTAACGCGAGCAACGCGGTTGGTGTGGCCGTACCATTATTCAGCATCGTCGTTTACACCCTCTCTCTGCCTGCCGCAGGTCCGGCTGGGCTAGTGACCTGGGCACAGCTCCAGCACGGTCAGGGACCTGCACACAGCTAGCTCTAGCACGGTCAGGGACCTACACACAGCTAGCTCTAGCACGGTCAGGGATCTACACAAAGCTAGCTCCAGCACGGTCAGGGTCCTACACACAGCTAGCTCCAGCACGGTCAGGGACCTACACAAAGCTAGCTCCAGCATGGGAATGGACCTACACAAAGCTAGCTCCAGCACGGTCAGGGACCTGCACACAGCTAGCTCCAGCATGGGAATGGACCTACACAAAGCTAGCTCCAGCACGGTCAGGGATCTGCACACAGCTAGCTCCAGCACGGTCAGGGTCCTACGCAAAGCTAGCTCCAGCACGGTCAGGGACCTACACAAAGCTAGCTCTAGCACGGTCAGGGACCTGCACAAAGCTAGCTCCAGCACGGTCAGGGACCTACACACAGCTAGCTCCAGCACGGTCAGGGTCCTACACAAAGCTAGCTCCAGCACGGTCAGGGTCCTACACAAAGCTAGCTCCAGCATGGGAATGGACCTACACAAAGCTAGCTCCAGCACGGTCAGGGACCTACACAAAGCTAGCTCTAGCACGGTCAGGGACCTGCACACAGCTAGCTCCAGCATGGGAATGGACCTACACAAAGCTAGCTCCAGCACGGTCAGGGTCCTACACACACATAGTTCCAGCATGCTGAGGGACCTGGCCATCCTGTGTTAGCCAGCAGCTTCGTGTAGGAGCACCAGAGCGTCTGAGTCACGGTGAGCGCTCCGCCGGCCCCTGCAGACGGTGTGACGGAGCGGAGGAGCTGTGAGCGCTAAGTGGAGGAGGTATGGGAGAGAAGGCGGCACTGCCCAGACACATCGGGTCGAATCATCTCACTGCCTCCACCTGACGATTCAAAACGTCAAAACCTCCCGAAAAAACCAACCGTTGTCTGATTGGCTATGAAGTTGTTCAACAGAGGTGTCCGAGGAGGTGTCGTGCATCCAGGCGTGGAGAGCTAAGACCAACAGTGTCCCGGGGGTTTGCAGCACGACGACAAACTGGATGACTCAATGAAAACACCTCCGTCATGATGAGAGGAACAAGCTCACACCAGAGAGAGACAGAGAGGGAGGGAGAGGGAGAGTGAGAGGGAGAGAGGGATGGAGATTAAGAGAGACATTGAGGAGGAGAGAGAGATGGAGAGGGAGAGAGATAGAGAGGGAGAGGGAGAGAGAGATGGAGAGGGAGAGAGATAGAGAGGGAGGGAGAGGGAGAGCGAGAGAGGGAGAGAGGGATGGAGATGAAGAGAGACATTGAGGAGGAGAGAGAGATGGAGAGGGAGAGAGATAGAGAGGGAGAGGGAGAGAGAGATGGAGAGGGAGAGAGATAGAGAGGGAGAGAGAGATGGAGAGGGAGAGAGATAGAGAGGGAGAGAGAGATGGAGAGGGAGAGAGATAGAGAGGGAGAGAGAGATGGAGAGTGAGAGAGAGATGGAGAGGGAGAGAGATTTAGGGAGAGAGAGGGATGGAGAGGGAGAGAGAGATGGCGGGGGAGGGAGAATAGGACAAGGGAGAAAGGAGGGAGAGAGAATTGGAGGGGGAGATAGATTGAGAGGGAGAGAGATATTGAGGAGTGGAGAGATACAGAGGGAGAGAGAGATTGAGGAGGAGAGATGGATAGAGAGGGAGAGAGAGAGAGATGGAAAGGGAGATGGCATCATGGAGAATGTGAAATAGGACAGAGAGTGATGGAGGGAGAGGATCAGGGGGAGAGAGGGAGTGAATAACAATGTGATGTAGCATGAGAGTAAAGCGGTTCATTAATGAATCCACGCGTGTCATTGGCTCTGGCGGGGCTTTGTTTCTGACACAGATACAGAGGGCCCGAGAAACAGCAGAACACATTCATACGCTAGGAGTCTTCCTGAGCACTGAGCAGTACTCACACACACACACACGCACACGCACACGTACACGCACACACACACACACACACACACACACACACACACACACACACACACACACACACACACACACACACACACACACACACACACAAACACACACACCACCTACATACACACACACACATTTTCTTCCTTATATATATATATATCCCGTCTCTAATATATAGTAAGATGTATATTTATATGAATATATATATATATATATCATTGTATTTAATACAGATAATACATTACAATTATGTAATTAAAATTAAGTAATGATGTATATTATTAATAGAATAGTTTTATGTATATAAATAGTAAGAGTGAGAGAGAGAGGGAGAGAGCGTAAGAGATACAGAGGGATAGAGACGATGACAGAGAAAGCGACATTCCTAAAATCTGCTTCATTAGCTTCTTTGTTCACCATACAATTCGCCATCATGACACGCACCCCCATCACGTTGTTCACCATACAGTTCATCATGACACCACAATGTTCACCAGTTCACCGTCATGCCACCATATAGAACAGGGGACCTCAGAGACCAGGGGACGGGCAGATTACCGGGCTGTCAATCAAGAACACACCCTCAACACAATGACTAGTGCGAGAGGACAACACTAGTGAACAATGCATTAAGACAACATGTTCCCCGTGTACTACGACCTTCAGCACAGCTTCAGGGGGCACCAGAGAGGACGAGACATTTTGTTTTGGTCGCCCCCACACAGACCTCCTTCAAATACACACTGACACACACACACACACACACACACACACACACACACACACACACCACTGAAGACCTCCTTCATACAGACGCACACCCACACTTTATTTTGCCTATCACACATTCCACTCTTTATCTCCCCCTCTTTCACAATAACTCTGAAACAAACACACTCCCTCTCCAGCTTCGCTTGCACGCACGCACGCACGCACGCACGCACGCACGCACGCACGCACGCACGCACGCACGCACACACACACACACACACACACACAGATGGGTCCAGGTATTTACAAGCGAGCGGGTTGCGGGGGGGGGGAAGCCCACATGCACATTACAGGCCACCCCCCCGCCCCCCCCCCCGGCGTTGGCAGGGGACTCCGGCGGCCCCCCTGCTGAGAGCGGGCCGGGGCCGGGGCCGACCCCACAGAGAGGGAGAGGGGGCTAATGGTGCCTGCAGGTCCCGTTGGCATCGCTTCCTCCTGGATATGAGGTCTGGCAGGAGGACCCCCTGTTGAGAGGGAGTTCCTCTAGCCCCCCCCCCCCCCGCCCGACCACAGGGCTGCTGCTGAGACAGCGGGTTGTTAACGTTGTGGTCCACCGTTTTTATTGCCGCCGCAGCGCTATGTTCTAGTCTAGCGAGCGGTTGTTGTTGAGCTTTGTTTTTTGCTGTTGAGCGATGTTGTTGTTGCTGGTTGTCACGGCACCAAGATTAGGACCCTGATGTCTTGATAAGGAGACTGAGACGATACCACGGCGAAGACCTTGATCAGGAGTGACACAGTGCTGCTGCTGACCGGGGAGAAGTAAAGGGCCTGGGTTTGAGACTGAGATGGGACGCCACACAAACACACACACTGCCCTCTGGGCGCACGTCGACGCAACTCGTTGGACACGCGGCGTAAGACACCGTCGTCCTTAAAGTAACGTCACTAATGCAATCTGGTCGAGCGCTGTTTTTGATGGAAGGGTGATCGTGATACCGTTCCAGTAGCTTTGTTTTCATGGTTCAGTTTGGCGGTGGTTTGGCGATTGTGTTGTTTGGATGTAGGTATTGGGTTATCGTTGTTGTTTGTATGTTTATATGTGTATTGATTTGGTCGGAGGGCACTCTTCGGCTACGTTGCTGCTGTTTGCCTATGTCGCGGTTATTAAGTTCTGTGGTTCCTTGTTTGAGTCGCGATGGTGCTCTTCAGCCAGCTTACTCATTGTTTAGCTATGTTGTTTAGATTATTATCAGGGGTGTATTAGACCATTCCAACTCAGTGTGTGGTTTGGTTTGACAGAAGGGAGGGAAAGCACTGAGCAGCAGTTGCGGTGAATTAGCCTGAATCCATTGGACACTGACAAACAGAGCAAATGTGAAACACAGCCTTACAAGGCCAGGCTGTAGGTCTGCTGTAGGCCTGTCTGCGGGACTGTTCCTGGGCCTTCTGTGAGCCTGTCTGCGGGCCTGTCTGTGAGCCTGTCTGCGGGCCTGTCCTCCTAACAGTGCCACTCTTCAACGCTCCCTGGAGGACTCGATGCTGGAGCCCTAATATCAGCTCTGGCCAGGAGGACATTAATGACTCTGACTATACAGCCTGTTGCTGCCTGCCTCTCAGACTCATCCCATCACACAATTATGACTTTCCCCGAGCTGCGGCAGAACAAGACTGGTCTCGCATCAGCGGCTTTCTGATTGGCTCTGACACCAGAGAGACCCCAGCCAATGAGCGAGTGGTAATATTAATTAACATGTAAATGGGGAAGCTACTTCTACAACACGCAACACGTTTTTTCCCGCCTGCTGTCAGGTGTCGGGGTGTCGTGGGCAGGTTTCTCAATCGGTCATTGTTAATAACGTCGTAGCATCTCACTCCAAAACGCTCAAGGTGTCAACGATTCCAGAAAAGGTCACGGGGGTTTTGTGAGAGACCCTCATGGAAAACCAAATCATTGGTTCACCACCATCTCTGAACCCGTACCACGCAGTCCTGCAGAGGCTGTGCCCTGCGTGTGTCCACAGCCAATGGGATGGAAGCCCAGGGAGATGCTGAATGGTGATAGGGCAGGATAAAGTGTCAATCACATCATAGGAGAACGGATGGACCAGTACCTTGAGGACTTGAAGGGTCTCTGAATAAATGCCAGGCGGGATGGTGAATACATTGATGTGAATACTTTACATTGCATTTATGTGATTACATTAAATTCATGTGATTACTTTACATTCAATTGTATGTGACGCTTTTATTCAACGATTCAACCAAAAAATTACCAGAATCCTGCTAGATCATTCAATAAATCCAATAAGCAAACGGCTACAAGGGTATAATCCATAGAGTGGCTTAGCCTTGTTGTACTGCTGTGTAACTATTCGATTTATCGCAGTTCGGTCTTTTGCAATGTGATCCTCGCACATGTTCATGTCACGGTGACGATGAAAATACGATATAACTGGCAGCCCTATGTGTGTGTGTGCGTGTATGCGTGTGTGTTTGTGTGTGTGTGCGCATGTGCGTGTGTGTGTGCATGTGTAGGTGTGTGTGCGTGTGTTTCTGCGTGTGTGTGTGCGTGCGTCCGTTCGATGCGTGCGTGTGTTTGCGCGCGTGTGTGTGTATGTGCATGTGTGCGCACACGTGCGTGTGTGTGTAGTGAGTGAGTGAGTGAGTGAGTGTCAGTAACATGACAGAAGACAGAGCAGTTGCCTGAGGCTGGCATTCAGCGCTGCGTGTTTCTCAACCTGGTAACTCTGACGCACAACAGCACACCAGCCGCTAGGCTCTCTCTCTCTCTCTCTCTCTCTCTCTCTCTCTCTCTCTCTCTCTCTCTCTCTCTCTCTCTCTCTCTCTCTCTCTCTCTCTCTCTCTCTCTCTCTCTCTCTCTCTCTATCCTTCGCTCCTTCTCTCCCCCCCTCACTCTCTCTCGACCCCCCTCTTTCCCCCTTCAATCTCTCTCTTCCTCCCTCTCTTCCTCTCTCCCCTCTCACTCTCTCCCCCTTCTCTCTCTCTCCCCCCTCTCCCCATTTAACTCTCTCTCTTCCTCCCTGTCTTCCTCTCCCCCCCCCTCTCTCTCTCTCTCTCTCCCTCTCTCTCCCCCCTCTCCCTCCCCCACTCTCCTTCTCTTTCTCTCTCTCCCCCCCCTTTCTCTCTCTCTCCCCCTCTCTCCGTCTCTCTCCTCCCTCTCCCTCCCCTACTCTCTCCTTCTCTTTTTCCCTCTCTACCCCTTCTCTCTCTCTCCCCCCCCTTTCCCTCTCCCTCTCTCTCTCCCCCCCTCTCTCTCCCTGTGATGCGTGACCTTGACTGCCCTACAAGCAGCAAAACATTGTTTTGAAATCATGATTTTCTACGGTTTAAAACGACATTTCATACTGCTACTCAAGCACAGCATTCTTAGGCTGAAATATTAAATTGCTTTCTTTCAAATGGGTTATTTCTTTTTGTTTTCAAATGAATGGAACCGCCCCTGACACATACGCACATTACGCACACACATACACACAGACAAACACACAGTGAAAATGCTTGGGGTATACACCCTATAAAACGCATGAGGAATGGGGACCCGCACGCACAGAAACACACTCACAAATACACAGTCACACATACACACACATACACAAATGCACACACGCAAACACACACACACACACACACACACACACACACACACACACACACACACACACACACACACACACACACACACACACACACACACACACACACACACACACACACACACACACACACACACACACACACACACACACACACACACACACACACACACACACACCACTAAAGCCAATCCTACCCAGAGAGTGTTTATTGAAAAGCTCTAATCCCTTCATTCATTCCAAGGAAGTCATAGTTGAAGAAACCAGCTACCTGGGTGTGTGTGTGTGTGTGTGTGTGTGTGTGTGTGTGTGTGTGTGTGTGTGTGTGTGTGTGTGTGTGTGTGTGTGTGTGTGTGTGTGTGTGTGTGTGTGTGTGTGTGTGAGAGAGAGAGAGAGAGTGTGTGTGAGGTGGTCTTTGGCTTGCCAGGTGGGGTGATTGACAGCTAAGGCAGGAGCCAAAACTCTGGAGGGTTGAGACGGAACGCACACACACACAAACACACGCACATATGCGCGCATGCACACACACACGTACAAAGATATGCGCACATGCACACACACACACACACATAATAACACATACACACACACAGACACACACACGCACAGAAACACACATACACATGCCCGCACACACACACAAACATGCTCACGCACACACACACACACACACACACACACACACACACACACACACACACACACACACACACACACACACACACACACACACACACACCTCTCTCTCACACTTATTAATCTTTGGTCTGTCACATCTCTCGCTCTCTCCTCTCCTCTCCATTTTCCATCATCTTCCTCAAAACCTTGCCTCCTTCGTCCCCTCCTTGTCCTTTCTCTCACTGATTACAACTATTTTCTTCCATCTCTTTTCTTTTCCTTGCCCTTCCGCTGCCCTCTCTCTGCTACTGTCTCTCTCCGTCTTTGTGTCTCTCCTCTCTTGTGCTCCATCTTTCTACCCGTCTCTCGCTCTTTATCCCTTTTCCGCTCTCTCTAAAAACTCAAAGGGCTTTGGAAACATACATTTACATTCCCCATTGCCTCTCCCTCTTTCTCTCCCTGTCTCTAGCCTGTATTTTTCTCTCTCTCTCTCTCTCTCTCTCTCTCTCTCTCTCTCTCTCTCTCTCTCTCTCTCTCTCTCTCTCTCTCTCTCTCTCTCTCTCTCTCACTCTCTCTCTCTCTCTCTCTCTCTCTCTCTCTCTCTCTCTTGTTTCATTCAATCACACCCAGGTTCAACCTCATCTGCTGCAGCGGGAACATGCAGGTGTGTGTGTGTGTGTGTATTTATGTGTGTGCATGTGGGCTTCAATGCATTTATATATATATGTGTGTGTGTGTGTGTGTGTGTGTGAGTGTGTGTGTGTGTGTGCGTGTGTGTGTTTGTGTGTGCTTGAGTGTGTGTGATGCCAGGAGTGCCTGAGAGTGTGTGTTGATCCAACACACACAGACAGTCCACCGGTGGCATAAAACAAGTGCTTCACTGCATCTCCACAGAGGAGAGCGAGGGAGGGAGGGAGGGAGGGGGGAGGGGAGAGGGAGGGAGGGAGGGAGGGGGAGAGGGAGGGAGGGAGGGAGGGGGAGAGGAGCCGGGGATCCCTGCTAATTGCGAACACATTCTGCTGCACATTAAAGCCATCCCACCCGCTCCTTTCAAGTCCGGGCTTGGCTCGTCGCACAGGACCAAGCACAGCCCACCACAACCCTGCCGTCGACATCCCATAATACAGCCTTCCTGTCGCCACGCCAACTGGAGAGTAAACACCAAGAGACACTTTTATCCAAAGAGACTCCCAGTGAATGAAGCACCAGTATCTGAGTGAACGCGGACCCCTGACGGAGACTGGAGGGCTTTCCCTGAAGGTCCGCAGTTATCTCTCCTTCTGAGGGGGCTGGGGCCCCCAACCCTCTTGTGCTAGGGGTCTGTGGGGGCCGGGGGGGGGGGGGGGGGGGGGTTGTCCTGTGTACTGGGGTGTGCTGCAGCAGGTTGAAGATAGCGGACAGCTACAGACTCACCGCGCGCTCCCAAGGCCAGGGGCCTTGATGGGGGAGGAGCTGGACTCACCCCTGAGGGGGTGAGTCCAGCTCCTCCCCCCACAAGGTCAGGGGTGTTGTGGGGGGGAGGAGCTGGACTCACCCCTGAGGGGGAGTCAGGGAGGAGGATTCTGTCCAAGTTAGGGGGTCATCCTGGTAGATGTCTCCCACCCACAGCGTGCCAGGCCCCTTGGACTGATTTCACCCTAGCTATGACCCCGTCGTTCATGTTTAATTTACACTTTCAACCGTGCAATGCTGGCTTAACATTGCAATCATTTATTTATGATTCAACTCTGGCACAAATACTGCATATATTTACAGTGCACATTTAAACTCTTACTCATGCTATTCATGCATTTTAACAGAATAGGTAATAGATTCCATTTAGAGATCCCATAAAATATTCATTTTCTATGGATGTATACGGTATATATTTCGATTCTAGGATTGGAGTAACTGTAAAGTTACTCCAATCCTGACCCAATTAAAGTATTTCTGCTTGTGATTCTGAATGGAAGTTGGGGTGAGGGCTTCTCGCTCCAAGGCGCTAATAAGTGAGGCTCCACTACATCCGGGCTTGAATCCAGGACCTTTGGTCTCGGAGTCCAACCGCCAGTGGTCATGGGCGCGTGGGACTAGGCTGCTGATGTACAGACACTGCCGTTTGCTGGTAGTGGAACCCCCGACCTGAGGTGGCTGACTCCCGTTCATAGGCCGTGCCGGTCAGACGTGCTGCTCATTCTCCTGAACTAGCTTGGAGAATGTCACGGTGTTGGAGAAATGAAAGCCAACGACAGGGGGTGTGGTCGCCTGGAACCAAGGCCATCAGGGCAGAAAACCGG
>NC_044052.1:20960283-21067783 GCF_902167405.1 Gadus morhua
AGTGAAACACCATTCAGCTCGGGTGACAAACACACACTCATACACACAGATACACACAAAAACACACTGGCCTACACACACAAACATACGTACTAACACACACAGGCACACCCATTTTCAAAAGTGCCAAGTGTGTGACAGATGAGGCCATTACATCAAATTGGTGTCAGTATATGGAAACATGTATGTATATATATGTCGATATACAGTACGTATGTACAATGCATGTACCTAATTATTCGTGATTATAATGCATAACATAGTGTACATGTACAAAGTCTGATCAAGAAGAGGCCTCCAGGGTGTTCTGTGAGAGAGAGACTAGCTGTTGGTGTTAATCCTAATCCCGACTCTACCTTGGAACATTTATTAGGCACTGGATTAGTCACAGAACCCACACTGTTGAAACGTCAGGAAATATATATCAACTACTTCATGGTAATGGTCCTGAATATATTGGAATAGTCGCCATGATGCCACGACGAAAGGAAGTAGGACCAGTTGTAATAGCAACGAAATTATTGGAAGTAGTTTTTGTTGTACGAGAAGAAGTCAGTTAAACCATCAGTATTTTCACTAAGTAGCAGTAGCAACATTTAGCTCTGAAGTAGCATGTTAGCATCAATGTGGAAATCAATCCAGCAATAAAGACTGCAACATCTAGCAATGTGTGTATGTAGGTATGTATGTATGTGTGCATCTTTGTATGTACACACACATACATACTATGTATGTGTGTGCATGTGTATGTATGTGTGCTTGCTTGTGCATCTTTGTATGCATGTGTGTGCATGTGTATGCATGTGTATATCTGTCTTCATTGTGTGCATGTCCTCTGCCCAAACAGCAGTGTGCTCTGAGCTTTCCGAAATCTGTCACCAGCTGTGAATACTGAACAGATATCACTGTCACACTCACACTCAACACAACACAGACACACACACATACACACACAAAAGACCCACACATACGCACAAACACACCGCACACATCCAGGGCCATCACTCCATCCTATGGCGGGCAGCAGGGGAAACTCGTCCTCCGTGTTGATGACCCAACATCACACACTCTGCGCCTCGTCCCGGCATCCCATCATAACCCGCTACGCTGCTTTGCTCTCTAAACGACGGAGTCCCTGTTTGCGCTCCCTGTTTCAGCGTTTGCACAGTTGCACCCGTCGGTTGCAGATCCTGTATCCGGTGTCTGCCAAGCGATGCCGTGTGTGCACATCGAACGCACATCTAATTCTGGTCTTAAGAGTTTTGAGTCTAAATGACTTATCATGTTTGGACTGACACACTCTCACATTCATGAGAGATGAGAGAAGTTTGAAAGATGACGGGCGAGCCAACGTTTAGCTGAGTGTACCATCAGATAGGGCGACTGTGCAAACTGAATTTTGAATCAGTGGACATCTTCATATTTCAGTCTTTTGTGTAAAACCTTATAGATGAGGTTCTTCTGATTCCTTCTGTTCTGATCAACCCAGGCTGCCTCATCGATGAGAATATCATGATAACAGTCTATAAGAGCCTTATATGCATGAGAATATCATGATAACAGTCTATAGGGGCCTCAGATATGAGAATATCATGATAACAGTCTATAGGAGCCTCAGATATGATAATATCATGATAACAGTCTATAGGGGCCTCAGATATGAGAATATCATGATAGCAGTATAAAGGAGCATCTCTAACATGAGAATATCATGATAACAGTCTATAGGAGAATATGTTCCAAAATGAGTTTATTGGAATAACATGAATGAAGAGAAATGCAAATCTGACATTCAGAGCATTCTGTGTTGGAATAAACGCTCAAGGGAGGACCTGGTATGGCCCTCCATGACAAAGTTTGCCTTTCTTTGTGTGTGTGCGTGCGTGCGTGCTCGCGCGTGTGTGTGTGTTGGTGTGTTGGTGTGTTTGCGTGTGCCTGTGGGTGTGTTGGTGTGTTTGTGTGTGTGTGTGTGTGCCTTTGTGTGTTTAGGAGAAGATGGATAGTAAGAATTTAAAAAGTGGCATCTTATTTATTTATGCCATATAATAAACCCACAACAAGAGTGGCTTGTTTATCTGTGGTCCAAATATACGTGACAAATGTGGAACTTGAAATGAGATCTCTTCCTTTGCTGCGTCTAAATGTGCGCCTCGTTTTGTGTTTGAAAATGCTCTGTTTGGTGTTGAAGTTGGTGGAGGGTACTTTGCCGTGCAATAATTGCATCATGCAGTATTTTAATTATGAAGAAAGTCCCAGAAGCTGAGGCAGAGAATTAAAAACACAATCGCACAGAAACACGGTCCTCTCACCAATCACAACACAGACACCAGAAGTACCAACAGACACGCGCACACACACACACACACACACACACACACACACACACACACACACACACACACACACACACACACACACACACACACACACACACACACACACACACAGTAAAGTCTGGACACGACCCAGACAGACTGTACTCACAAAACCTATTTAATATTTTTACTAAAATACTAACACACTAACAGACACACAAAGTCACGACACACACACACACACACACACACACACAGACACACAAAGTCACGACACACACACACACCAACACACAAACAACCTAACACCCCCCACACACACCAACACACAGACTGGACTCACAAAACCTATTTAATAACAGACACACAAAGTCACGACACGCACACACACACACACACACACACACACACACACAGACACCAACACACCGCCACACACACACAGGCCCGGGCACGACTCAGACGGTTGGAAGAAGGGAAGAGCAGCTGCGTGATGTCGGAGCAGATATCACATCGGACTGGAATGAGTCAGAGGACGGCCCGCTGACTCAGACATGACCCCCCCCTGGCTCACCGCCCCTCTCATCAGGGGCCATCCCGGGGTCCTGGCGTGGTCACCGCGGCGACGTCTACCGCCTCAGTGGCCAGGGGTTATGGTGGAAAGGCGAGGATGGAGATGGAGATGCTAAACATATGTATATGTTCAGTGTATATCTTTGTCGATGCTGTCATCTCTATCATCATCATCATCATCATCATCATCATCATCATCATCATCATCATCGTCAACATCATCATCATTTGCCTCATCATTGATAATTGATTGAACAACTCTAGGACTATATTTCCACCAGTAATACGACGACTCGGTCTATGTTCTGGATCGGCCCCCCTCCCCCACACGGCACCGTATTGAGATGCACTTAAACATCCCCAACCACTGTACATCTCTATGGAGGAGAGCGTCTTCCTGATGACTTAACGTTGGCACAACCGGCAGCACTGGTAATGATGATTGGTGCCGCTCCATCCTGGACCTTCGATCAGAGACGTCTGAGAGCTCTCGGCTGGAGCTAATTAAATATGAGTCCTGCTGTTATTGATCCTCCTCCACTCCTCATCTCCCTGAGCCAGGACCCCCTCCCACCACCACAACCAATTACCCCCCCCCCACCCCACCCCCAGCTGACCACCAGCCCCACAGCCAATGGGAAAGTGTGTTCACCTCACAATCGTCAAAGACAGCCAATAGGAGCGTGCGTATTGTAACAATCATCAGCGACAGCCAATAGGAGCGTCTGTATTGTAACAAACCTCAAAGACAGCCAATAGGAGCGTGTGTATTGTAACAATCCTCAGAGACAGCCAATAGGAGGGTGTGTATTGTAACAATCATCAGATGAGAGCCAATAGGAGGGTGTATAATGTATCAGTCCTCATCAGCCAATAGGAGGGTGTGTAATGTAACAGTCCTTAAAGACAGCCAAATAGCGGAGTCTACTCCAAGGCGGGCTCCATTGTAAATCTCCTCCGTGCCCAGAGCTCATATATAAGCCGGTTTATCTGAACAAGAATGAGTGATGCAGTAGGTGAGCTTATGTGTTCTGTTAAATGGAGATGTTTTAGACATATTACCGTCTTACACATGATATATTCTTGTGGATGTGGTTCTGTTGTACTATCTGAGCATCATGGATAACGCGAGGCAGGCCCATGCGCTGCTAGTGGAGTTCTGTTGGTATCCGAGAAGACCAGCACTCGCTGTACTCACTCGCTGTCTTTTTCAGTTAATTCACATGAGTCTAATTCCAGTTTGTGCCTTTAGCAATACTGTTTGTATTGTATTGCCAAAAATGATTGCTAAGTTACGTGCGGATTCAGCTTATTTATTTCAAGTGCATGTTTTCTTTGAAAATGCTCAATAAATTGATCAAATTGGATTTGATTTGCTCAATTATTTGGCTAATAGATGGATAACAATGTGCTTTGTGAGGCCGGATCATGGAGGCTCTCCAGACTACATGAGTGCGCTACACTGTACAGTTCAGTTAACCCGTTAGTGGTTACCCAAATCTTTTTAATAGAATAATCAAATATTGAAATCCTTTCAAATACCTCTCCTAACTAATTACATCAACCAGATGGGTACACACACACACACACACACACACACACACACACACACACACACACACACACACACACACACACACACACACACACACACACACACACACACACACACACACACACACAGGGTCCAGAATGAACGCCTAGATTTGACCATTTGTCAGGTGGAAGAAAGTAACATATTCTAAAAAGTGTTTGTCTGATATACTTTTACACTCTGGTAATAAAAAATTACAAAATGACTCACGCATACACAGACACACATGAAAACTTGGCGCTAGCACACACGCCAACCCACACATACGTCTCTTCACCTGTGGAGACATGAACCTGCATTCGCACCCACACACACCTGGTGTCATAACGCTATCACCCTCCAATATATTCATAGGGCAACATTTGACATTATTATGGATTCATAATCAAATAGTTGGCCACAGGGCGACCTTTGGTTGCGTGACTCCCAGCCCAAAGGTGCTGGGTTTCATCCCCAATGGGCCCCCTTGAGCGAGATGCACCCACACGTACCTGCTCATCATGTGAATGAATGCACGGACGGGGCTCTGGTTGAAAGCCAATGTGTGACTCCGCCTCTCTACTGTCACTCAAAGCAGCCCTTTTGAAACTGGCTCTAAACATCGTACTCTCCTCACCTCTCTCCCTGCACCTTCATTTGAATGCTTTGAAAGGCATTTATGTAACCCTTTATGGATATTTGGTTTTGAATCGATTTTGTGTTGTTGTAAAATATTTTTGAGTGCCTAAAAAAATTTATAAAATGTGTAATTAATAATATTATTAAAAGCGTCTGCTCAACGGTTGGATAATAGTACAAGGTTATTGTATTGTACACCACTTCCGTAGTATTGAAGTAGACCCTACTATCCTCTCCAAAGCAACATTAAGCCGCATAATAGGACATGATGAGGGGATTCTGACAGGAAGTATTAACGGCAGGGAAGGCCCGCGGCATTTCACCATGGAGATTTTTACAGGGCGCAGCGTTGAAAAGGTTTATCTGGGAATTGTAGTTCAGAAATCCCATACATTACGAGACCTAAGGTTACGTCGATAAGCTCCCATGTCTGAGTGGTTCTATTTGATGACGGTATTTTCTCTATACATCAGACTATAGGGTTTTCTGAAGATTTTAGCCTGCTGCTAATTCAAACTGCTGTTTCGTGTAATACGTTAGCCTGCTGCTAATTCAAACTGGCCACTGATATTGATTAACGCGTCACCACAAAGTGTTGTTCGGTGTCTAATTTGCCCAGTTGTTATGGCTCCAAACACACGCTAATGACATAGAATCAAGTCTTAAACAAGTGCAGCGGGCGACTGGGACGCAACAGACTTCAGCGGAGCTCCTTGCGTGTATTAGGGAAAGCTTACATAACGTTTGATGGAAGTCGTACCCCCCCCCCCCCCCCCCCCCCCAATCCGAGATGCATAGCTCAAAACAGAGATAAGCATTGAGCCATGCACGTATGCTCATACTTGGACTCATGGCTTTCCAAAGAGACACGCACGTTTTTTGATTGTGTTACACAAAGACACACAACCACTATCCCTTCAGCAAACACATCCACCTCTACTCACTGATACTGACCATCCCTCTGCACTCACAAACGCGTATATGGATCATGTATAATGTATGTACACGTACGTGCACAGACGTTATATTTATATTTTAAAATAAAATAATTTAACATGTTCGTTTTGTATTCTTCAAAACACAGCACTCAAGCTGCTCAGTGCAAACACAACCATCTATAAACACAAACCATCATGACACACAAAACATCTAAATAGACACACAAAATGCATCGATCGGTAGACTACTGTGAGAATGGGACAGCATTCATCCGCACAGACCCGCACACGCACAGAGAGATGTGCAGCCGTTCCCGCGCACACACAGACCCCCACAGACACTTGCACATATTCTGGACAAACAAACACACAGAGGCAAGCAGTGCCAGTGTGCACGAGCCTCACCTCACTCACAGCCTACAGCAAACACAACGTATGTGTTCAACGGGAATGTGTTCTGGTGGGACCTGTTGAGCAGGTATTGTCCCTCTGGGTGGATGTGAGCTGGTATTGTGTCTCTGGGTGGATGTGAGCTGCTATTGTGTATCTGGGAGGATTTGAGCAGGTTTCGTGTATCTAGGTGGATTTGAGCAGGTATTGTCCCTATAGGTGTATGGGAGTAGGTATTGTCTCTCTAGGTGGATGTGAGCAGGGATTTAATAGAGGTGGATGAGAACATGTCTTGTGTCTAGGTGGATGTGAGCAGGTACTGTGTTTCTGGGAGGATGTGAGCAGGTTTTGGGTCTCTGGATGGATGTCAGCAGGTATTGTGTATCAGAGTAGATGTGAGAAGGTATTGTGTATCTGGGTGGATGTGAGCAGGTCCTGTGTATCTGGGTGGATGTGAGCAGGCCCCCTGTCTCTGGGTGGATGTGAGCAGGTCCTCTGTCTCTGGGTGGATGTGAGCAGGTCCTGTGTCTCTGGGTGGATGTGAGTAGGCATTGTGTCTGTTGGTCGATGTGAGCAGGGTATTGTCTCTCTAGGTGAATTGGAGCAGGTTTTGTGTACATGTGGATGTGAGCAGGCATTGTGTATCTAGGTGGATGTGAGCAGGTTTTGTGTATCTGGGTAGATGTGAGCAGGTATTGTGTATCTGGGTGGATGTGAGCAGGCATTGTGTATCTAGGTGGATGTGAGCAGGTCCTGTGTCTCTGGGTGGATGTGAGTAGGTCCCATGTCTCTGGGTGGATGTGAACAGGTCCCGTGTCTCTGGGTGGATGTGAGCAGGTCCTGTGTATCTAGGTGGATGTGAGCAGGTCCTGTGTCTCTGGGTGGATGTGAGCAGGTCCTGTGTCTCTGGGTGGATGAGAGCAGGTCCTGTGTCTCTGGGTGGATGTGAGCAGGTCCTGTGTCTCTGGGTGGATGTGAGCAGGTCCTGTGTCTCTGGGTGGATGTGAGCAGGTCCTGTGTCTCTGGTTGGATGTGAGCAGGTCCTGTGTCTCTGGGTGGATGTGAGCAGGTCCCGTGTCTCTGGGTGGATGTGAGCAGGTCCCGTGTCTCTGGGTGGATGTGAGCAGGTCCTGTGTCTCTGGGTGGATGTGAGCAGGTCCTGTGTCTCTGGGTGGATGTGAGCAGGTCCTGTGTCTCTGGGTGGATGTGAGCAGGTCCTGTGTCTCTGGGTGGATGTGAGCAGGTCCTCTGTCTCTGGGTGGATGTGAGCAGGTCCTGTGTCTCTGGGTGGATGTGAGCAGGTCCTGTGTCTCTGTGTATTTATCGACGGCAGCACCACCACAAAGCCCGGGTTCCACAAAGCGCACGCACAGCAGAGCAAAAAGAGAGGGAAAAGCAGCACGTCTCACACACACACACACACACACATACATTTATGCAGGGGGTAAACACACACACACACACACACACACTCACAGACACACACACTCCGACACACACACGTACATCCACATGCATACTCCCTCTACACCCCCCCCGACCCCCACCCCGATGAAAGAAGAGGAAAAAAACCTCAAACATAATCAGAACCAGCGTTCTCGACAAAGAGGTTGCATTACCACATTCCTATCCTGCATAAAGTATACACACAAACAGGAACGTCCACGCACACTTATAAACACAGCATCTCAACACATGTACACGCATCGTCCCTCCCAGGATCGGTACTCTCAGCCTGGGTTCCCCCCCCCCCTACAGCTAAGGTCGCCCCCCGGCGGTTCTGCTCCAAGGTTCTCTGTGAGGTTCCCCTCTGAGGGTCCACCCGTGCTTTCACCCTAGGGGTCTCTCGCGGGAGGTTCTCCCTCCACGGCCGCGCGGCGTTCCTCCACGACGCGCTCCGCTCACACTCACCTGAGGGCACGAAATGAAGAACTTTGTTGGTCTCCATAGTTGAGAGCAGTGAGCGATGGCTGTTGAAGGTAGTCTTCCACACTCTCGGGCGTTCTGCGCTCTCTCTCTCTCTCTCTCGCCGAACCTTCCTCCGATTGCTTCCTCCCCGTTCCTGAGTCAACCCATCATGGTGCTGTTATCCTGCGCTGGTGTGCGATCACCTCTGCTCCTCTGCTCGCTGTGAATCCAGACTGCCTCTCTCTCGCTCTCACACATGCGGTGACTCAGCCCCGCTCAGCCTTCCACTCACAGCAGCACCTCTGGGTCCTAGAGCCTGCCCCATAGCGCCTCACCGACGCTCATTACCCGGCCCCCCCCCCGCCGCCCCAGCCAATAGGACCGCGGCATTCGTGACGTGGGGACACACCTCTTGTTGAGCGCTCAACATGTCGGCGAACATGAAGAGCGGGACGAAGAGGATGACGAAGAGGATGACTTGGTTGTCTTTGGAGAGGAACAGGGGGATGCGGCCAAATACTTCTCTTACTCACTGGATCAGCTCAATGCAAAGCGATTGAGAGTGAGACGTCCTTCTACAGAGAACACGACGCAAGAGTGGCATGGTGGCTCCACCGGTTCAACACACCGGTTCCACTCCAAGGTCACTTCTTAGGGCCAGAACCGAGCCGCAGCGAACCGGAGTGAGGGCTCCGATTCAGACAACAGCGTGTGTGTAGAAACAGCAGGAAGAGGAAGTTGCCTCTGAGATCAACTCAGGCGATAAGACTCTGTTGTGAGCAGGCTCACACGCAGGTAGGTTGTCTGGAGAGGCTGAGGACTCAGTTTCAGTGTTTCCCCTCCATGCGTCCTGCAGTGGCACAGTGCTGTTAAGCGAGGCGCGCCAAATTCTTTCTGTGTTATTTAAAAACACATACATCATAAGTGCTCCATAGTGCACCCCTCCACTGGTACATTGTCATTAGTGTCACTAGAGAAATACTGTGGAAAAGTATCGTCAAATTTGGCTGGCCAACCCTAACCTTGCATGCTCGTTCTAGTTATGTTGTGTTTTCCGCGTATGAGACCCTTTCTGTTGGAGAGCAGCAGAGCCTCACTGGAACCAGTGATCCCACTGCACTAGAGCCATTCAGCACTGTGAAAGTTAGTGCAGCTCACACCAGACTCAGCAGTGCGGCTGGATAACGTTGTAGGGTAAACACTGTATAGTGTGTGCAGAGTCTTCAGAGTGTGATAACTTTAAGACAACCCAAGGCTGTTTGGACATGTTCTTATGTAAATGATATGGGAAAGGTCAGACACTCCCATTAAGAGTAATCACACAACCAGTGCTGGGGGTGTGTGTGTGTGTGTGTGTGTGTGTGTGTGTGTGTGTGTGTGTGTGTGTGTGTGTGTGTGTGTGTGTGTGTGTGTGTGTGTGTGTGTGTGTGTGTGTTGAGCGGCTGGTGTTTCCTGCATGGAAACAGTTAACACACCAGCAGGGCCAAAACATCACACCATGTCACAACCAAGTTACCAACAGCCTGCGGATGAACACACACACACACACACACACACACACACACACACACACACACACACACACACACACACACACACACACACACACACACACATCACTATCACACAGACATAGACACACATACGCACATAAACACATTCCCACAGACACACCAAAACACACACACACACACACACACACACACACACACATGCATGCACACAAGCATGCATAACCATGCAAGCACCCAAACACACACACTTTGTTGTGTGGACAGGCACCCCAGGTGCTCCCTCTGGGGGGTTATTTCAACACAGAATGTTTTACATTAGTGTTCAGTCCTGTTACTCCAGTAAACTCAACTCATGATATCCTCCTCCTCACGCTACCGTCGACCATGCGGGATCCTAGAGGATGTGGATCTGCATTTGCTGTAACAATTACGCAGCATGGAGGATTCAATTCATTAAGTCTCTAGCTAGCCTTGCTTCTACCTTCATGATGAACCATCTGCTCCATTGGCTTTCACTGCTCATGTAGTCTAGCAAGGGAGGTCTTGTAAGACTCCGACTAGTCTTACTATTCACACCGTCCACCAAACATGCAACAGGTTTGGTTTTACGTCCAAATGCAATAAGCACCACTTCCTCCACACCTACACACAGTACTGCATTTTTGGGGCGTGACTTCCGACCGAGGAGATGCGAGTTCAGAGCTCAGCCGCGGGGGCGTCGTTTGAGGGACAAGGTGTGAGGCTGTCGGGGCTGTTGTGGTGCGCCCTGCTGAATGGAGCTCGCTGGGTTAGCAAAGTACGAGCCGGCTGGTGGGTGGCTAACTGCATCTCTTAGAGCGACGCTGGACAGGGGAGCCGGGGAGACATGGGTGGTAGGGTGAGGAGGACGGAACGCACGACTCTCTTTCCCTTATGAGCCTGCGATGAAAATATGTGGGCGGGTTTGAGGCGGTGGCAACACGGTCATTAGCAACATAACCCGCCATCCCTTTCTTAATGCTCCATGCTGCTGGGTATCAAGCATCATCAAACGTCGCTCCTGTTGTCTATAAAAAGCTCTCCTACATGGTAGAGTTACAACCTAGCAGAAGTCATTTCATAATCCGTTATATAACAGTGTTGTGCAGCGCCTAAACCTCCAAAAACCACTATTATACTGTAACCACTACTTTAATGAGCATCCCATATCCCAATGCGCCCGGTCGACATGTAGGGTACATTGTAGAGCAGGATGCCTACCCCCTACCTAGCATACCTATAGTAATAACCATCTCTCTTGATGGTTCAAAGAGTCTTGGTTATTCTCCCACTGGTAGGTAGATCTATGGACGGCAGGAGCTCAGGAGGTAGAGTGGGTTGGCTGGTAACGGCAAGGTTGCTAGTTCGATCTCGGGCTCCTCCTAGCGAGTGTCGAGGTGTCCCTGAGCAAGGCACCTCACCCTGACTGCCCCTTGACGAGCTGGCTGTCGCCTTGCATGGTTGACTCCGCCGTCGGTGTGTGAATGTGTGCCTGAATGGGTGAATGTCAGGGAATATTGTAAAGCGCTTTCGATAAATGCAATATTGTAAAGCGCTATATGAATGCAGTCCATTTACCATTTACCTTTAGAGCTATGAGCCCGTGGTGCTACACACCACCCCGGGGATGTTGTGACGGAGATGGCTCAAAGCATGTGCTCACCTGCCTCCATCTCCCCGTGGTCCGCAGGGCCGGCTCCTGACCGCGCGGACCCTGGCCTGGCTTCTCCCCCCTTCTGCTCTGTTAATTGGGCTTCAAAGGGTGGTTCCTCTGCCCCCCAGGGGGCAGAGCTGGGGCTTGTGGTGTCAACTTTAATTTTAGACGCTGTGTGTAGTCCGCAAGCAAACAGCTGGCCATCAGCTCGCGGCTAGCAGGGAGCCAGCGAGTGCCCAGCTGGTTTTAAATAATCTGGAGTCGTGGCGCGTACTGGAGCACACAACATGAGCTGCAGTGTGAGGTTGGAGAGTGCCCTTTTTTCTCTTCTAGGTGTTGTCTACCTGGTGTATCGTGTCCTGTGGTTGAGACAGGGGACTGAGTGTCGGTCAGTACGTTTACATGCACCTCTTCATCCGATTACAGCCATCGTTCGACTAATGCTCCTCAATTGGACAGCTGCCATTGTCTGAGTATACATGGCGGTGAGAAAAATAAATACATTGGCCGAAGCATGTCATGCCTTGGTACGATAGGTGGTGCTGTAGCCATTTCAGCTAGTGGTAGTAGAGCAACCGGCTGACCTCGGTGACAACAACACAACCGTCGTCTTCTTCTACTCCCGGCTCAAGACCCCGGGGAAAAATGTCGAGCATGCGCAGAACGCCAAAACTGATTCCAATCCGATTAAACGTATACATGAGAAACTGTATTCGGTCCGATTTTAGTACGACTGAGGTGTATACATGCATCCGAAAAATCCAATCATAGTCGGACTAACCCAATAATTCTGAGGGTCTAATGGGTGAGTGAAGGCGGGGCGTGTCTCCTGGTCTCTATGTCAACCCCCCCCCCCCCCGCTGTGTGTTCATCACAGTAACACACCGTGGGGTGGGCGCCCACCTTATCGATCACATTACCACAACACAGCTCTACACATCAACATGCTTCAGCACTGGTGGTGGCGGAAGACAGAGATTTCAAATCCCCTCTTTGTTTTGTGACGTGTGCAATGGGTGTGTATGTCGTTTCAGAGACTCTGCTTGATCATCAGGCTGGTGAACATTGCATTATGTATTCAACTGCGTATGTGTCTCATGTTCCATTTCCCTTACATGGTCGGTCATCTGCTTATGTGTCTTGTCCTAAGAGGCATGAGGGACAGGGTGCTAATGGAGGACCGAGACCATGCAGAGCATGGGATTGTTAAGGAATAAAGGGAGGAGCGAAGATGACAGAGAGGAGAAGATGAAAGAACCAGAGGGAGTTAATGAGGTCGGAGGAACGAAGAGAAGAGGAGAAGGAGGGAGAGGAGGAACGAAGAGAAGAGGAGAAGGAGGTAGAGGAGGAGGAGGTGGAGTAGAAAGGAGGAGGAGGAGGAGGCAGAGATAGGGAGCTTGGAGGAGGTGAAGTGAAGAGGAAACTTAACGAGTTGGCGAGGAGGAGATGAGGTTGAGTGGGAGGAGGTGAGGAGGGGGTGAGGGGGAGAGGGCTGAAGTGTGGAGGCTGGAAGGAGGTGAAGTGATGAGGAACATTAAAGAAGGGGGGAGGAGAAGATGAGAAGGAGATGAGGAGGAGGAGGAGGTGAGGATAAATATGTAGGAAGACCATGGCAACAGAATACAGGAATGCAGCACATGATAGATGAGGAGAAGGAGGAGAATCTATTAGGACAGTAATGGAGAGAGGGAAGAAGGAGGAGGAGGAGGAGGAGGAAGAGGAGGACGACAGAGGGAGCAGCTGCTTCTTGTTACTTGGTTGCGACACACATCACTGGGAGACCAATCAGAACATAACCTCACACTAGTTGTGTGTGTTAGTTTGTGTATGTGTCTCTTAGCTTGTGTGTGTGTGTGTGTGTGTGTGTGTGTGTGTGTGTGTGTGTGTGTGTGTGTGTGTGTGTGTGTGTGTGTGTGTGTGTGTGTGTGTTTGACGCATTAATTGTGAGTGTGTTGGTGTATGTTGTATATGTCGTGTGTGTGTGTGTGTGTGTGTGTGTGTGTGTGTGTGTGTGTGTGTGTGTGTGTGTGTGTGTGTGTGTGTGTGTGTGTGTCATGTACATGTGAACACTAGATGAATGACGGAAGCCATCCTACATGCTGGCTTCTGCTTGTGTCTACAAAGCGATCTGTGTGTGTATTCTCGTGTGCAAATGTACAAAGTATTTGTATTTGTTTGTATGTAAGCATGTCTCCGGGTGGCAGCTTGTGTGTGTGCGTACAGTAGTCACGTCTGTATGTGTGAGTTTCTGACAGAGAGATGGCATGTGTGTGCCCTTCTTGTGTGGAATGTGTTGGTGTGTGCGTTTCTATGTATTTGTGCGTGTTTGTATGTGGTACATCGAATCCAGTAGCCTTATCCCCTGCTCAGTTCAATTCTGATTCAGTCTGTCAATAATTCTCCCGAACCACATACATGCAAAACAACTAATAGCTTTATTATTATTATTATTATTATTATTATTTTATATTATCAACAAGTAACAAAGATGAGGGGAAAACCCCCATCCCAGCTATTTAAAGGAATGACAACCCCCTACACATTCATCACTACCCATTCTAAAAATACTCAGCCATGATATCAGTGTGTTGGCCAGTGCTGGTGTATTGTTGTGTCAAACTGGGAGCACTGGAGATCCAGAGGAACCCTCAACCCTCTATTGTTCACACAGGAAGCCCTGGTGCACACAGCACGCCGTCCCCATGGCAACCACACCAGGACCTGCTTGTGTGGACCAGCCCAGACCTAAACATGGCTAACATCATCATGGCTAGCATGACAAACAGAACCACTAAACTAATTAACGACGGTGTGAAGGGGTCTGCGGTTGAGATCCCGATCCGCAGCAGGTAGCTTCCGACACAGGCACACGAGTAATGCAGGACTACAGCGCGATGGTATCGTCTCCCTGAGACTGGGGGTAGAAAACAGGGAAGATCGAAGGACCTTCGACTGGATCAAAGCAAAACACAAGAGACACGGCACGGAGACAAACACACATCGCCCCCTGCTGGTCACTCTTTGACATCAGGTACACCAGTGCTACATCACATAGCTGACAGTTAGCAGCACGCTGACCTAAATTGATAATGTCTTCTGTTATAATGTTTTATTTTATGGTGCTTGGTACTTCAACTTGATATTCAATCTATTTATCCGTCAGTCAGTGTCGGGGTTTGTCTTCATGTCATCTGTCTGTGTCTGTCTGTCCAACTATATGTAGTCTTTCTCAATGTTTATCTTCATGTCATCTGTCTGTCTGTCTGTGGGTTTATCTTCATGTTATTTATCTATCCATCTATTTATCTATCTGTCTGTCTATCTGTTTACGTTCATGCAATCTATCTGTCTGTGTCTATCTGTTTATCTTCATGTCATCTGTCTGTCAGTCTGTCTGTTTATCTTCTCTCTATTTATCTATCTAGCTATCTTTCAGTAGCTCAGTTTATCTATATGTCTGCCTCTCTGTCTATCTATTCATCCATATATATATATATCTATATATATATGTATGTATGTATCTTTCTGTCTATCAGTCTGTTCAGGTCTGTTTATTCTATATCTCTATGCCAGTCCATCCATCTATGTATCTCTCTGCATCGGGGTGTTTGGAACAAAAGAGTGCGCTGCACCAATGAATAGCGACCATGACCCTTGACCCTAGCATCCTCAAACACACACACACACACACACACGCGCACACGCGCACACGCACACACACACACACACACACACACACACACACACACACACACACAGGAAATGTTTGTAGGTTGTGCTGACATGGAATCTTTTAACTTCGGAGGAGTGTGAGTCACATGGTCCTCTCTGCCACCCAGGCCACGCCCCTCATATCATCATGAGTTCAGAATCAAACTCTGCCTCCACATGATAGCTAGGTCTACATCTCCTCCTTCTCTCTGGTGGGTCGGAGGACGAGGGAGGGAGGAGGAGAAGGAGGAGGAGGAGAAGGAGGAGAAGGAGGAGAAGTAGTAGAAAAAGGAGGTGGAAGAGGAGGGAGGAGGAGGAGAAGAAGTAGAAAAAGGATGAGGAGGTGGAAGAGGGAAGAGGAGGGAGGAGAAGGAGGAGGAGGAGGAGATGGAGGGGTAGGAGAAGGGGGGATGAGGAGGAGGAGGAGGAGATGGAGGGGTAGGAGGAGGAGGAGGAGGAGGAGGAGGAGGAGGAGGAGGAGGAGGAGGGAGATGCAGGAGCAGAGAAAGGGACTTTAGACAAGACCTTCAGTGTCAGTTGAGATGGTGACCTTGAAGACTCGAGTTTCCCAAGCAATGACATTCCAATCCCAAATCATCCTCACAAAGTACTCCCCAACTGCAATGTCCCAAAGTTCTGTCATTATGAATTACATGATCTGAAGAAGACCAATACACAAAAATACACAACGATGTTTGGTAAAACCTCTCAACATAAATGCTTCAGCATCATCAAATTCCTGTGAGTATAGTGATAGATTTGTGTGTGTTTGGTAATGCGTGTGTGTGAGTCTGTGTGAGGCTGTGTGTGGGTGTGTTTGCGTGAGTCTGTGTGCATGTTTGTGTGTGATTCTTTGTGTGTGTGTGTGTGTGTGTGTGTGTGTGTGTGTGTGTGTGTGTGTGTGTGTGTGTGTGTGTGTGTGTGTGTGTGTGTGTGTGTGTGTGTGTGTGTGTGTGTGTGTGTGGATGCTGTGACGGGAGAGACAGGAGCTGGTCAACCAGCAGGGTGGAGCTTCCTCTCCTCCAACAACTATTGTCTGGGATAACAACACACACACACACACACACACACACACACACACACACACACACACACACACACACACACACACACACACACACACACACACACACACACACACACACACACACACACACACACAGGAACAGAAAAAGACACAAAGATACTGTCTTTAAATGATTGTCGCCTGCGCCACCATGGCAACGGGGATCGGATCGATCGGGCCGAACCTTCTCAAGATTGTGCCAAGTTCCTCAAGGGTTCCAAACTGAACACATTTCAAACTACGGTAAACTGTTAAAATATGTATGAGATTAAATTGACGAGCGAACTGCAAAACCAATACTTTATATCAAATAGGCCTACTTCAAACCGGACCACTGCCTGAACGCAGCCGCAAATATTGCAATATTAAGCGATTTTTATCAATTGTTCATCGAACAGATTTAGTTTCAGAATACATAACGTGTGTAACCAGTAGATCCTGGACACCGACAGGAACAACGATTGAACTACAACTGTAGTGTTCCTGTGACAACACAGGGGCCCATGCAGAGAGAGGGCCCATGCAGAGAGAGGGGCCCATGAAGAGGGAGGGGCCCATGAAGAGAGAGGGGCCCCTAGAGAGAGAGGGGCCCCTAGAGAGAGAGGGGCCCCTAGAGAGAGAGGGGCCCATAGAGAGATAGGGGCCGATACAGAGAGAGGGGGCCCTAGAGAGAGAGAGAAGTCTGGGCTGATAGAGGGGCCCCTAGAGAGAGAGGGGCCCCTACAGATAGAGGGGCCCTTACAGAGACAGGGGCCCATATAGAAAGAGAGGGGCCCAATACAGAGACAGGCCCATGGATGCAGATTGATGAAACACCCGTTCAACATCTAAACAACCAACATTTCCCTGGCTCCAGGACGAGGAGGCAGAGGATCAGAGGTAAGCCATGTTCTTCAATCCCGAAGGCGACCGTGTGGGCTGCAGTGAGTGGGGGGCAGCGCTCTGCTTCACCGTTTTTAATGATGCGTTTCCCTGTTACCTCGCGGCATGGGGCCTGCCGGCTGTAAACACACCGAACCTCAGGACGGACCTAACGAGGTGGTGCCCCCACCTCACTGAGGGTCCAACGAGGTGGTGCCCCCACCTCACTGAGGGTATAACGAGGTGGTGCCCCCACCCACCACACTGAGGGTCTTACCAGGTGGTGCCCCCACCCACCACACTGAGGGTCTAACCAGGCGGTGCCCCCACCACACTGAGGGTCCAACGAGGTGGTGCCCCCACCTCACTGAGGGTATAACGAGGTGGTGCCCCCACCCACCACACTGAGGGTCTTACCAGGTGGTGCCCCCACCCACCACACTGAGGGTCTAACCAGGCGGTGCCCCCACCCACCACACTGAGGGTCTAACCAGGTGGTGCCCCCACCTCACTGAGGGTCTAACCAGGTGGTGCCCCCAACCCACTGAGGGTATAACGAGGTGGTGCCCCCACCACACTGAGGGTCTAACGAGGTGCCCCCACCTCACTGAGGGTCTAACGAGCTGGTGCCCCCACCACACTGAGGGTATAACGAGGTGGTGCCCCCACCTCACTGAGGGTCTAACCAGGTGGTGCCCCCAACCCACTGAGGGTATAACGAGGTGGTACCCCCACCTCACTGAGGGTCTAACCAGGTGGTGCCCCCAACCCACTGAGGGTATAACGAGGTGGTGCCCCCACCACACTGAGGATCTAACGAGGTTCCCCCACCTCACTGAGGGTCTAACGAGGTGCCCCCTCAGAGACCCGCTGCCACGCGGGTCTGTCGTCCCTTTCTCCTCATTAATAAACAATAGTCCTAGTTAAATAATCATTTAATAGTCATACTTAAATAGTCACGTAATAGTCATACTTAAATAGTCCTACTTAAATAGCCATTTAATAGTCCTTACTTAAATAGTCATTTCATATTCCTACTTAAATAGTAATTTAGTGTTCCTACTTAAATAGTCCTTTGTTAATAGTCCTTAATTTGTCCTTCTTAAATAGTCCTACTTGAGAAGTCCTACTTCTAATAGTATTTTAATAGTCCTGCTTAAATAGTCCAGCTTGAATAGTATTTTAATAGGCTACTTAAAGCCTACACAATATATTTGGGAGCAAAGATATCCAGATTAACTCAGGATTAAAAACACACACGCAACACCACGCAGACTTACCCACTAAATACCTAGGTGAAAACTAAGTGAAACTAATAATGTGTAGAAAAACAAAAAGAAAACAGTCGAGTGACACGAAGGAAGCATTGAAAAAGAGGAACAGAGAGACTGAACTGAATTAAACGGTAACCCCGAGCGGTCGGTTGAACGTTTCCTTTCCTACCTCCCGTGAACCGGTTAACGGCCGCACCGGGCATCTCCCCGTCGTCCCTGACGGTCAACCCGGTCACCACCCCGTCGTCCCTGACGGTCTTCATGCTGTGTCCGGGCTGGAAGGATTGCGGTCCCCTGGTCCTTCTTCCCCTGGAGCGCCGAGTCGTCGAGTTAAAACTTTCCAGCCGCTTTCGAACCAGACCGATAATGACGTTAAGGAGGCTGAGATTCGGCGGCGCGTGCAGGTGTGGATGACAGCACGCGCTTGTTGAGTGCCCTTGGCCCCGCCCCCCGCCCGCTTACCTCGTGAGGAGAAGGGTGAAGGGTGAAGCCCGCTGGGTTGACTTATGATCAGATGAATCCAACGACAATCACACAACGTTGTTCAAATATAAAAGTTTTTTCTTTAAATAATTTAGTTTTGGATCCATTTGATTAATTTGAGGCTAAGGACCAGTCACTCAATTTCAATGATTGATCATTAGAATATATTAATTAAAGGAAAGGCAAGGTGACTTTATTTATATAGGCCTAGCACTTTTAATAAGGGCAGACTCAAAGTGCTTCACATTGAAACATAGTCATACAATAAAATGAAATAATAAAATAAAATAGATAAGATGAATTACATGACCTTAATCCTGTGTTATTGTTAGGTATATAGCGTCCCACTGAAGTATGCAGGTGCTTTCTTCGTTAAACACACATTGGCGTTCAGCCAGGCTCGGCAGAGCCCACAGTACAGATGCTGATGGCTGAAGCTCATCAGGGCTTCCTCCTCAACTTTCACCAGGTTGCCTGGCAACATGTGGCACACCGCGGGCGTCCCACCCCCACACCGGGCGGAAGGAAGCCCCGTTCCTTTGCTGTCGGCGGCCGACATCTGCTCCAGATGGCCTCATCACGGCCACGGGGACGGGCCTGACAGCCCCCCGCTCTGCTCCGCCCACCTCCACGGCGACATACGGCGCCCGGTGTCGCAACACCTGGAGCCGGGGGCGCGGCCTCGCGACGGGGCGGTCAGGGGGCGCGGCCTCGCGACGGGGCGGTCAGGGGGCGCGGCCGCCGAACCGAGTGTGGTGAGCGTTCGTTCTGAAGGTGGTCGTCAAGGTGCTGACAGACAGACAGACAGACAGACAGACGGAAAGGATGGACAGACCAACGGACGGACGGACGGACGGACGGACGGACGGGCGGGCGGGCGGGCGGGCGGGCGGGCGGGCGGACGGACGGACGGACGGACGGACGGACGGACGGACGGACGGACGGACCAACAGACAGACAGCGGGAGGTACTGACTGACAGTGGGTCAAAGTAAACCTTGACTTTACTGAATGAAAACATAGATGGAACAGAACACATGTGTGGGTGTATGTATGTGTGTGTACGTGCGTGCATGTGTGTGAGAGAACATGTGCTTGTGTGTGCCTGCATGTGCGTGTGTGTGTCTGTGTGTGGGTGTGCGTGAGAACGTGTGTTTGTGTGTACGTGTGTGTGTCTATGTGTGTGTGTGTTTGTGTGTGCCTGCATATGTATGTGTGTGTGTGTGTGTGCGTGCGTGCATGTGTGTGTGCGTGTACGTGCCTGAGAATGTGTGTTTGTGTGCGTTCGGGGAGGTATTGTGTGTGGAGTGTGTCTTAGCACTAGATTGAAGTGGATATAATCATAATCATAAAGGTCATGACCTCTCAGCAAATAGAAAGGGGCGGTTCTAGCCCCTGTCTCAACTCACACACGCACACACACACACACACACACACACCATCACCCTTCACTCACCCCCAGTAAACACACAAAGGAGCTATACACACACACACACACACACTACCCCTAACCTACAAATAGTGGCGCAAAAACATAAACACTTGATCACACAGGCTCAGTGACACATGGTCACCCAAACACACACACTTTAATACCCCTCTACACACACACATACACACACACGCACACACACTTTTACCAAACTCTATACACTCAATGACAAACACACACCTCAACACACATTGAAACACGCACACACATTCACTCACTCAACCATGACGAGAAATACACAAACATAGGCGCACTTAAACACACACAAACACACACACACGCATTCAATCATACAAGCTACCAAGACCACACATGCATCTGTGAGAATGCAGGCATGTAAATTACACATATCAACACAGACGCGCACACACACACACACACACACACACACACACACACACACACACACACACACAGCACACACAGCACACACAGCACACACGCGCGCGGTGCGGCATACGTCAGCCTCCTGAGCTGGCCCCCGCCCCATTGGCTGCCGTTGACTGGCTGTTGGTATTTTTAGTCTGTTATTCTTGGGGGCCGGGGCTGGGGGAGTATATAAGCCCTTACCCCGGCCACGGAGCACAGTCACCGGGTCGTCGTGAAAACGTCAACCTCTCAACCCCCCACCCCCCCCACCCCCACGACAACACCCAGCAGGCTTCTCTCAGGTCCTCTAAGGGTGAGTAGAAGGTGTGAGCTGTGACGTCACCTGTTCACCTGTGTTGGCGGGGGAACCCGGTTCTGACAGGTATCTGGAGAGGGTGAGGGTTCAGAGATGGACATGACAGAGGCGCTGTCCATCGTAGGGTGTTGGGACAATGTTGACAATATGTCACTTCAGTCTGTTGCTTCAGAGGCCCAATCCCATTTCTACCCCTTACCCCTTGCCCTTGTTTTGAAGGGGTAAGGGGAAGGCGTAAGGGGAAGGCGTAAGGGGGAGGGGTAAGGGGTAGAAGTGGGATTGGGCCAAAATGTATAGGAGAGGCCAGAAGAGAAGAAGGGTGAAGAGTTGTTGTTTGTTCTTATTGCACTGTGGGTCGGAGTTAAACGCAATTTTGATACCTCTGTGTCTGGCACATATTTTGAAATTGACAATAAAGTTGACTTGGACTTTGACTTTGAAGGGAAGTGGGTTCAAATGTTGAGCAGAGTAGAGCAGGTCGTCTAGAGTACTGGAAGGTTGCTGGTTTGATTCCATCCTGGCTGTGTTGACTGGTGAGTTGTCCCACCTTTTCTGATGGTGTGTGTGTGTGTGTGTGTGTGTGTGTGTGTGTGATAAAATAAAATATAAGCTAACACCTAACACCTTACATCCTGGGAGGGAAATTGGTGATGCTGTGAGTGGTTTCAGAGCCCAGGTGAGGGTGTTCTCTCAGACGTGTTAGGCTGATGGAAGGCTGCATGTCCTCCCTGCCTTCCTACGGCTGGCCTACATCTCCTGAACCCTGGGATTCACTCCAGGACTTATTGTGTGGAGGACAATACTCTTCTGCTGTATCTCATATCCCATAGTTCATCTGGGTTCCTGTTCACATTGATCATCTCTACCGCTTGCTTCTGTTTCAGGGAAGGTTATGTTACTGTAAGGTTACTATTAGGTTATTGTTAAGTGCGGTTGAAAGCGTAGTCTAAGCTCTAAGGTCTACTTCAAAGTGTAAGTACGTTTTAAGGTTGGTTGGACTGATTAGAAGATTAGCAGTTTAGGTCAGTGGGAATGTTATCAATGGTGGTGATGGAGATGATTTATATGCCATAAGGCGGGCACTAAAATCCAAAGAGTCTTAATATCAGGTTTAGCATGGGTGGCCCCAGACGGAATTGAACCCCTAACCCTTAACCCCCTTGGCAGTGTTAATGACCTGCTTTGCCAGTTGAGATACATAGAACTAGATGCTAGTCCCAGGGAAATATTTGCCCTAAAATCCACGACTAAAAATAAAAGGTGTGTATGGTCGCCTTGGACTGATCGGTCACATTATCCGGCCATCCTTCTGGACGGTGGTACAACTGCCAGCAGTAATGTGGTCCGTGTTTAACTCCAGGTTTCTGTCTGAGACAAAGATGAATGACCACTGGCCCCCCGTCTTCATTTATGGTCATTAATAGACAGGCTATAATTGCTAATTCATCACTGTCTAGTTAAAAGTTCTCGATAAGGAATATTCACTCCCGTATTTCACTTCCATCGCGTTCGGCGGTGACTTATTTTGGCGGCGGCTGCCCTCAGAGTTCAACAACATCACAAATAGGAAAAACACACGGTGGGTTCAGACGTGAACAAGGGCTAAACCCAGCCGACAGAACGCAGAGGGGTTAGGGTGTAATAGAGCGTCCGTCTTCTGTCTCTCCAACTTCACAGGACACCCGGCAGCGAGCATCATGTCAGCGGACGTAGCCATCCAGAAGTTCTCCTTCCCCTTCACCTGTATCGCCGGCCACGCCCCACCAGGTGAGCAGAGCCAGAGGGCGTGTCCACAGGTTAAGAAGCCGGAGGCTTCCACCGTCGGTGTTCTGAGACCCATCGCCATCGTTGGAACCCTGGTCATGAATGGGACAGGATCTGGCTCGAAGATGGACTTAAAGACAGACTCGAAGATAGACTCAAAGATGGAGTTAAAGACAGACTTAGAGACAGAGGTAAAGTCAGACTTAAAGATGGATTTTAAGATGGACTTAAAGACAGACTTAAAGATAGACTTACAGACAAATTCAAAGACAGATTCAAAGATGGACTTAAAGACAGACTTCATGCCGGACTTAAAGACAAAGGTAAAGTTAGACTTAAAGACAGACTTAAAGAAGGACTCAAAGACAGGTTTAAAGACAATCTCAAAGATTGGTTTGAAGGCCACCCCAGGGGCCCGACTCCAGCTGGGCCCCTCTGCCTCCGCCCCGGGGGTCCAGAGCGCGGTGCTCTCCGGGCGCGGCGTGTTCGAGAGGCTGGCGGCAGAGAGCGAGGACACGCGCCCGGCCGCCAAGAGGCAGCTGTCCTCGGAGAGTGCCGCCCGCACCGTCGCCGTGGTGAAGAAAAGCGCCGTGAGGAAGGAGCCGGAGGGAGCGGCGAAGACGGGCCTGAGGGGGGCGGCGCCCGGGAAGCGTCGGCGCAGGAAGGACCTGTTCTCCGGCTCGGAGGCGTTCAGCCGGGTCGACGCCCACGCCATCAGGGCCGGGGCGGAGGTGAGCGGCGGCGGGTTGCACCCGGACACCGCTACAGTCTCAGGTTGCACAACATCACAGAGAACCCCGTGAGACACCCCGGGAATGCTTTTACCTTAAGTAGCTCCCGGGAGAGGGAGGGCCTTTTAATAAACAAGAACCCAGACGGGAACAGAGTTCTCCAACACATCCCAATACACAGCGTGACAGAAGCCAAATGGAACAGCTAATACCACAGGCTTTGGGGGCGTGTCTGGGCCACCGCGCCTGCAGCGGTGGTGTGGTAGCCGCACACAAGCCTTATGAGAGCAACCCTAAAAGGCTGATTATGGTTCCACGTTGACGCAACGCGAGGACCATGCAGACACTTCGCCACAGTCGTGAACCCGTTGTGGCTCAATCACAGCCCTTGCTGCTGCGTCGCCTCGACACAAGGTTACAACACGTCAGGCCCTTGCGGTGGACGCGAGGAGGGTCCATAAACCCCTTTGCGTTGTGTCGATGTGGAACCATAATCAACTCTTAAGGCCCGGCTCCCAAAGGTCAGCCACGTTCCATGGGAGACGTCCGTGGACGTGGACAAAGCACAGTTTCCAGCGAACTAGTTAGTGGGGTCCTATTTATACAACGGCCGGGTGGTGGAGGGGGGGCTAATGGAGAGGCACCTGCCATAAGATTAAACACAAGCGGGACAGAGGTCTGGCCTCGACACAACATGGAGGCTTCTGAAGCATTTAGAAGGGAGAAGACAGACATCTATTCACCACACGGGCAGACATGTAAGACATGTATCACAACACGTATGATTCATAACATTCATCTACGTTGTACAAGCATACTTCTAAGTGTATGTTTATCAACATGTGTTCTACATGTTTGGGTCTTTTTATATGTTCCCAACATGGGGGATTAATAACAAGTATGTGCTACTATGGTGCATATCACATATGTTCTCAACACATACGGCTACTTCTACACCAGTCTGGTTTTCCAAGCGCGAGTTCTCCAGTGCTGAGACCGGCCATGGCAGTTCACCCCAACAATGGTCAATAGACTGAGTAAAAGGTTCTCTCCCTTTGTACTGGAAGCTGTGCCTCTATTGATTCAGAGATAACAATACTGCTTGAATACTGCTGAATGTTTGACACTCAGTTGGTAAAACCTTTACCAATTTTGTTGACAAGTTGTGGGAAATACACACTTAAATATAAATAACCAAAAATAAAAGTATCTCATTCCAGAAATATCTACGATATAGATATCACTGTGTTTCCAATGGTAATACATTGTTTGTACACTTTCGTCCAGTTTTAACAGTATTTTTAAAAGAGACAATGAAATCTGTAACACATTTCAGCACTAATATCAAGCTTCCCATGCTGTGTTTCGCCGTGTGGTTCCAGCTGAAGCAGAAGTGTGTGTATGAGGTGAAGACCATCGCCCAGAATGTCACGCAGGAAGCGCGGACTGAGCTGGAGAGGCTGCGAGCCATCTGGGTCTGGTTGTGCCACAACATAGGTGGGTTTGGCTCCAGCCCAGATCCCTACCCTCCCCCCCTCCACTCCCCAACCCCCCCACCGATTCCGCTGCTCTGAACTTGGTTAGCAAGACTTTAAAGCAACTTTAAAACAGACGTTTAGTTAGCAATACTTTAAGGCAACTCAAAGGTTCGAGTTTAGCTTGCAATACTTGAACGCAACTATATGTTCAAGTTTAGTTAGAGATACATTAACACAACTATGAGGTTCAAGTTTAGTTGAAGATAAATTAACGCAACTATGATGTTCAAGTTTTGTTAACGATACTTTAAGGCCACTATATGGTTGAAGTTTAGTTAGCAATACTTTAAGGCAACTACAAGGTTCAAGTTTAGTTATTGATACATATAAGGTTCAGGTTTAGTTAGCCGTACTTTAAGGCAACTATAAGGTTCAGAGATATTGACGTACCCTTGGTTAATATTGAAGACGTACTGCGTGTGTTGCTCTGCAGAGTACGATGTGAGCGGGTACCTGGGCCAGTCGGAGAAGCTGTCCTCCCCGGAGGAGGTGATCGCTGCAGGGAAGGGCGTCTGCTGTGGCTACTCAAGCCTCTGTCTGGAGATGTGCCGGTCAGAGTCCCTGCATCCCTCCGTTTACCCAACCCTAGCTCCATCCGCCTCCTCTAGTCGTCCACCACCCTAATGGATCAGCCATTGATCATATGATTTATAAATATATACATATAGATGTATATATATATAGATGTATCGTATGATGTAGTAATGACAATTACCATGTAGTGATATCTCTGCTCCCTGGTGTGTGTTCAGAGAGGTGGGCCTCCAGTGCCAGGAAGTCCCCGGCCACAGCAAGGGCATCGGACACCGGCCGGGTCAGAGCCTCCGGGACGTGCGGTCGGACCACATGTGGAATGCCGTGCTGCTGGGGGGGCAGTGGTTCCTAATGGACGCCTGCTGGGGCGCTGGTCGGGTCGACATGGAGCACAAGAGCTTCGTCAAGAAGTAAGACGCAGACTCAGAAGCATTCACCGAGAGGGAACCGAGACGATGGAAAGTCCTCTGGAGGTCTGAGTCTTAACCTCAAACCCTCCGCTGTGTTGCTTTGACTCTTAAGGTTCGATGATTTCTACTTCCTGACCGATCCGGAGGACTTTGTGGAGTCTCACTACCCTGACAAGGAGGAGTGGCAGCTCCTGGACCAGCCCATCTCCCGGGAGGAGTTTGAGATGCGGGTCTTCAAGACCTCCACGTTCTTCTCCCTGGGCCTGAAGCTCATCCAGCCGCAGCACTTCTACATGCTCACAGGTGGGCCTCTTCCTTTAGTAAATGGTAAATGGACTGCATTTATGTAGCGCTTTTATCCAAAGCGCTTCACAATATTGCCTGACCTTCACCCATTCATACAGATGCATACACATCACACACCGACGGGGGATTCAACCATTCATGGCGACAGCCAGCTCGTCAAGGAGCAGTTAGAGTTAGGGGCCTTGCCCAGGGACACCTCGGCACTAAGCTAGGAGGAGCCGGGGATCGAACTAGCAATCTTGGGGTTACCGGCCAACCAGCTCTACCTCCTGAGCTACTGCCTTTAGTGATGAGTTGGTTTCACATCACTCCTGGTCAAAGTTCAATTTGGAGACTTTGGAGGATTCACAGGAAGCAAAGCTAAAATAGTTATGCCGTGTCCCCAAAATAAAGCAGGAACAACCTCAATTGTAAACGAGGTACAACTAGGAGTTATTTTGTGTTGTTGCCAATCAGTGGCACCTCAGTAGACATTAACAGTTATACTTTAATCCCGTCACAGGCTGGTCCCTGATTTGACCAATCAGAAACAGCCCTTGCGACGAGTTCTGTTCATCCAGCGCTGTGTTTCCGTCCTTAGATGACGGGGAGGTGAACCTGTCCATCAGCTCCTCCAGGTCAGTGACCTACACCTATGAAATCACCCCACGACATGACTTCCTGCACAGGGGCGCCGCCGAGCAAAAGGAAACAAGCGGCTCCTCTTGGGGCCTGCTGACCATCTCGCACCGCACCATGCGCCTGCAGATCCTGCCCCCCACCCAGGGGACCTACGACGTCAGGGTGTACGCCCGGCCCGAGCTGGCCTCCACACCACTGAGCTGGGTCTGCTCCTTCACCGTGGAGTGCCCGGCCCCCAGGGCCATGGAGGAGATCCCCGAGAACCCCTTCCTGTCCTGGGGCCTGCAGGCCGGTTCCGAGGCCCTGGGCATGACCCCGGGAGGCTCCCCGGGGACTCAGGTGCTGGAGGTGGAAGAGGGCGAGCTGGAGCTGACGATGAAGACCTCCCGGTCTCTGATGGCGCTGTGCGAGCTGGTCCACCCGGGGCTGGAGCCCGCCCTCACAAAGCGATGCCTGGCTACGCAGATCCGCCCGGACGGGCTGACAGTCCACGCGCTTTGCCCGTCCCGCGGCTTCTACCGCCTGTCCGTGTTCGTGCGAGACTACGACAAGTCTGAGGTCCGCTTCCAGAACGCCGCAAACTTCTTGCTGCACTGCAAGGTGGCGGCCCAGGTCGAGCTGTTCCCGCCGGGCCTTGGCTCGGAGTGCGGCCCGGGGACCCGCACGCTGAAGGCGGGCCTGTCCAAGTTCAGCCACACGGGGGCGTTGGTGAGCACGCAGCAGGGGAAGTGCAACGTCACCTTCCACAATCAGCAGGACCTGGAGCTCCACACAGTGCTGGGGAGGGCGGAGGGCCAGGCGCCGGCCGTCCGCCTGGAGCGCCACCTCTTCATCGCCTTCACCGACAGCAAGGTGACGGTGAGCACCAGCCTGCCCGGCCCGGGGGTGTACCGCCTGGGGCTCTACGCCCGGAACGCCCCCGGCGCCGACTTCAACCCCATGTGTGACTTTGTCCTGAGGAGCAGCTGCGAGCAGCCGGGGCCTCCTTTCCCCAGCACTTACACCGCCTGGGGGAAGGGCTGCGTGCTGTTCGAGCCCCGCGTGGGTTTGTTGGAGCCCGCCGCCTGGGTCCGCTTCAGGGTCAGGGTCCCGGGGGCCAAGAAGGTGAGCGTGGTGGGGGAGGAGAGGGTGGCGCTGAAGATGAACAAAAGCCGGGTGTGGGAGGGGGATGTGTTCACAGGGGGCGTCCGACAGGTCCAGCTGGCGGCCTCTTCGGAGGACGACGGAGCCATGGCCGTCATGTTGGCCTTTGACATCAGGCAGGAGTGAGGAGTAACGTCGGCCACCCTGAAACCACTCGGACGCTAAAGGCTTTTCTTCAGAAGCCCTTTGATACAGGCTTGACCAAACAGGGGGTCCGTGTCCAAGACCGATGCCCGAGGCTGGTCCGGACGTTTAGCATTGTTGCTTTTTTATTTTTCTCGAGTGCGATTACGTGAGAGCCCTTTGAAGTTGACACAAAACAGGTAGGCAGCCAATCACAAACAAGCTTGGTCGGACGGCCCTTAGAGAAAGCCTTCCTGCCATTGTCCCCCCGCATTCTGGCACCTCTTTGTGGCGTGCCGCGAGACCCAGTGCTCAGGTTCAGGGACTCAAAGCCCAGGGAGGAAATGCAAGGATTTATTGCCCCCTGTCCTAGCCAGACAGGAGGGCAGCAGCACACTGCTGACTGGCAGTTTCCCCCATGGAGCTCCGAACTGCTCGCTGGTCAAGGGTGGGGAACATACCAGTACACATGCTAGCCAAGGCCTCCGCTGTAACCACAATTGTTTAAACGACTGGCGGTAATAAAAACATTGTTTTTAAAACCTTGAGTCTCTTGACTGTTTATTAACCAGGTAGCCATGAGGATTTATGATTGTAATGGTCTACCTTTCCTGTTTAGGATTTTAGGTCAAATTTAGGATTGATAAACACAGTGAAATGGTTTGTTTAAACTGGTTTTAACAACTTACTTGATGATCAAGGACAAATGCTCACCTAACATCATTATGACCAAAGTCTGCTAACCAATAGATCCATGTGGTACATAGTCTGGTAACCAGTTAACTACTGGTGTGAGTTAATCATCAGATGTCACAGAACGTGTCACAAAATGTAGCCTGTCAGAGGACAGTACACCACCCCCATAGTCCTACTGTGGGGTCCAGCATTCACTCGGGACTCTGTTCTGGGCCGCTGCCTTGTGTGAGTTTCATCCTATTTACATGATGTAGGCGATCCATAAGGGAGTTTAACACAGCGTGGTTTTCTGGGCCATGGATGTGAAGGGAGGGGGCAGGCGACTTACCCCTCCTACACCACAGCGCACACACCTCAAGATCAGCCAACTAGGGGGGTACCCCCCAAAGGCCAGTCTTGGTCCTGGGTATCCTGGACCCCTTTTGGGGGGGGGGGTCATAAAATAAGATCCTACTGCTCGTTCAAACACAGAAACACAACACAAGGGAGGGGGGAGGGTACCTCACAGATAAAATAGGGGGGAGAGAAAGAGGGATTGACAGAATATATGGATAATAATATAAGGGAGAGGGAGGTTAGAGGGTAGACAGAGAAGGAGGAGAAAAGAGGGGAGAGTTAGAGAGGGGTAAGCCGAATAAAAGGGAGAGTGAGAGGGAGGAAGGGAGGATGAGGGAATGAAAGCGGAGAAGAGAGAAAGACAGAGCAAAAGAGAGCGATGGAACTAAGAGAGGGAGAGAGAGGGGGAGAGCAAAAGAGAGAGAGAGGAAGCTCTGATGTCAGAAGATATCCATGGTAGCTGCCATATCTGCCTGGCAACATTACAAGGACACGCACGCACAACCATGCACACCACACGCACACCCTCTACTTTACTCAGTGGTGCATGCGCACACACTCACACTCACAGGGAAAGGGGATGTGCAGAGTGATTCCACACATGCCCACAGCTCTATTTCAGCTGCCTTTCCATCCGTGATGGTTAATAATTACACAAACACACAAACACACACACATTCAGATAATCACAGACACACATACATGTGCCCAGACAAGAATGTGCACACGCATAAAGATAGCCCTGCTTGATTAGTTTTGTGCCCCCCCCCTGAGGAACCAGGACCCCCCGCGGCCCCAAACATGAGGGGGGGGGGGAGGGGGGGCACTGTCCTGCATTGTTCAGAGGGTCCTGAACGATGGGGGTCAGACGCTTGAAGTGATAAAACAGAACGCAAACAACAAACTTTAGAAATATTTAATCGATTACTTGGTGCAATAAATACGACAGTTAGATTATATAAAGCATCAGTCACAGGATAAAAACAAACTGAAGTTACAGTAGTTTTGTGCAATTGCAAAATCGATTTCACTCCATCTTGTGAACACTGCCCTTTAAAAAAAAAAAAACAAGGTTGAAATTATTTCGGCAAATAAAGAAGTTTTTTTCTTCTCTTCCGTGTTGTGCCAGTTATTTTTAATCTAAATTTTGACGTCTGGCCGACAGAATAAATAAGCCCTTGTTTTTTCGATGCCCACATCTATTTCAGTCGTCTAGACATCAAACATGGATGATTTGATTCATGTGATCTTCCCTTTGTGCCAACAGGATACCAACATCTCTCGATCTCAGGTGTGGGAACAACAATACCTGAGAAAATAACTAGAGGAATTAAACTACTATCGTCCCCTGTCGGACAGATACCCCAAACTAAACATCTCTTATCCCGAAACGCTTTATCAGTGCCCAGAGTTTTTTCTCAGAACCCACCCCTCTTAATACGAACAAGGATGTGACGGAATACGAGTGTTAAAAGTCTAAAAAGTGCATACATTCCAAATCACTGAATCTCTTTGGAACCCCGGAGCCGAACTCGCAACCAATCAGAAGCCCGTATTCCCTCATATGGTGATTTGTTTCACATTATGAGGACAGCAGGTCTGGAGTGAAACACCAAACTTTGTTTTTTCTCCTATCACTTCAGCTAGAGAGGACCGCCAGAGAGGAGGGTGCGGGACACACTGAGACTGTAGGAGGGCTGCCCGGGGGCCCCCTCTGTGCAGTGAGCAGGGGGTCACCTACTTTAGCCCCTCGACCCTCTTCATTCCAGACCGCAGCGGGCCCGGCTTTCCCTCCCTGACTCAGGCCGGGTGCTGGCAGCACATTTCTCTCGACCCTCCCAGACTTTGAGATTGTGTTCTCTACACCCCGGTGAAATGTATTCTCTAATCAGACGCCATCCTCTTTTCCGGGACAGAGCGTCGGCCATTTTACGAAACTCAATACGCGGAGACGCGACCGTGGCGACGTCGAGGAGGCCAGCCTGAGTGCGGCTTTTTGATTGGTTCTCTGAACGACGGCGAGCCCTCTGGCTGTCTCTGCGGTGTCCCCGCCCCCCTCTCTGGCATCATGTTGTTACATTGAATCGGAATATTGCGTGACATCGTATTCACATTACATTGTATCGGAATAACGTGTGAAATCGGAACACATGCTAAATAATGTAGTACTTGTAATAAGATTAGTATTAATAGTGTAACTGTGTAGCTAACGTTGTTGCTATTTTGACTCTGATATGTATAACATCTAACCTGACCCTACCGCGACCCTTTGAGTGCTGCCCAGCGACCGACCAACTGATCTGTGGGGGATTGGGAGCCCCGTGCGGTGGCCATGGTGGCTCTCCCCTCAGTACAGCCTGGTAGAGACCAGCCGTGAGCTCCTCTGCTGTCACAGACGGCTGCTCTCGAAGGCATGACATAACGACAGGCTGAGAGCAACTGTTGTTTCTAACACACAGCTTCAAGAGATCCGTTTAAGGACGCCAAGTGTTCACGTCAAAATAGAAAACCCTTGTTTGTCAGCCGAGGATTTAGCGCTAATCGCCGTTCAAATCTGCTTTTAAAAAACGCCCCCACACACGCATCATCTTGAGCTGGGGGGTTCGTTCCAATGGCTACTCGCTTTGGAATGGACTGAAGATCATTTGTCAGAAATCTTGTTAAATATTATCCATACATATATGTGTATTATACTTCAATATCAGTCGAGGAAAGAGCATGAGCGGCCTGGGAGCAGGGATTGGCAAGGTCCTCAAAGGGTTCAGGGGTCAGTAAGCCCCAAATGTAAAACACACGGCACAAGTACACTTCAGGGACAGCTTGAGTAAGGAACCGCGACCCGTGGTAGGGAAGGCACCGTCTCGACCCCAGGGCTGAGGGCTAGTGCGTGTCACTGCTGACCCCATGGACAAAGCGTGGCTCCCGTCCAGACGGGACGAGAGCTCCTTTAGTCGCCTACTATTCACAGCCAGTGACCTCCCGGTTCACAGGGCACTACAGTAGACTACAGGTAACGACTACATACAACCTGCGGCTAAGAGGACCCTTCATCTTGAAAACGGGTCATCTTTTATTGCTATAGACAAATGAAGATGCAGCCACTCCGCGGAGGAGAACAGGCTGGTCACGAGGAGCAGGTTGGAGAGGAAAGGCTGTAGAGGACAAGGGGACATGCATAGGACCTTGGACATCACCAGAGAGAGATTCTGGCAACATCACACACATACAAACGACGGGTTTAACCCCCGGTAGGACCCGAACCGCGTCCCAGACATGGTGCATGGACACCGGGGGGTAGCTGGGTTGTTTATGCGAACAGCGACATAACAAAGTGCTCCCTCTCCCCATGCTGAGGCCTCTCCGTGCCGCCGTGGCAACCAGACAAGACAACAGGTGTGCTGGGGATTGGGTGACCAGAGAGAAGGAGCGATTCTTGGGAATATCCACCAGGGACCGGGCAGAATTACAGACTCCTCGTGCCAGTCGAGGAATAGCGGCAGCGGCCAGCCAACCCTCATTAACACCCCCCTCCCCCCCCCCCCCATACACACACTTTCAATCTCACGCACATACACACACACACACCCACTCTCTCTATCTCACGCACACACACACGCACACACACACTCCCTATCATGCACACAATCTCATACCCACACACTCTCTATCTCACGAGCACCAACACTCCCAGACAGGAGCTCCCTCAGGTTGGTTCCAGGAGGTTGTGCTGTCGTGTGTCTGTGTCTCTTCCTGGGTTCTGTCTGGTGAGCCCAGAGGCCGGGCGGAGGGCTGCCCTGAGCCCCCAGCTCACCTGATGACAAGCACTCTGCTCTCTGCAACGCTACGCTGGGAGCTAAACTCAGAGTGTGGTGAGCGCTGGTCTGGACTGGTAAACAACACAGGTCTGGGAGCCACCCCCCAACCCCACCTTAACGATTCCCTTGGCTTTAACGAAGACACACTGACAGACAGACAGAAAGACAGACAGACGGACGGACGGAGATGATCTACAGAGGGGGGTCGAACAGGTCCGGCTGTGTCTGGAGGTCCAGCTGGCTGTTGAAGAGCTCTATCTCTCTACTATATCTCTACTCTCTGATGAACTGCTCCATGTCTAGGCGACGGGTTAAGGAGAAAAACACAAGGACCAACACCAACACTAACTGCTGCTCTGATCTGACTGCTGACCTTACATACGCATAGTTGGTTTATCTCCTATAGAAGGAACTGAAAACCTCCTGTAGATACCCTATGGTGTGATTAGCCTCTTCTTGTTATGAAGTTCTACTGTAGGTACATGCTGCGCGTTACATTAGCATTTTACATTAGCATATTAAGTAAATATTTGGGTAGATTAACTGGAGTGTTCATTTGTAGAGCTAGTGCTTTTGATCTCCTGCGGCGAGATGCTGTTCCTGGTCCTCTTCACCTTCTTCTGGGAACACAGAGGAGCAGCACCTGACTGTCAACCAGGACTGCCACTGAGCAGCTCTTAAAGGGCCCAGTGATACCACCAGCTGTGGTGCGGGTTACCACAGGCAATTTCAAAGTCCAACCCTTAGTGACTATACAGGTGGGAGTGTATGATGGAGAGAGGAACCGCCCATCCTATCCAGTGGACTGTACCGATTGGTCCGCTAATCCGTCCATCAAACGTCGCGGGTCTATTTTGAAAAGGCTCAATGAGCCCACCCACTTGACCCCTGGTGGAAACGTGAAATACTGCATATATAAATATATATATATCCTGAAGTACTTTATATATTTACCATGGCAATTGATTGACTTGTTGATTTTACGACTCAGTGTCGTGTCATGTGAACAACAAAATAACCGAAAAACAAAAGAGAAGTCCAGTTTCTGTCATACTTTATCCAAAGATATGAATGCTGGAGAAGACGGTGCTAATGCCCAGACATCCATACCATCCATCCCTCGGCTCCACTACAGCCCTGGCTAAACACACCACGACGTGCGACGCACACTATTATTTCAGACGCGTGAAATCCAAGCAGGCAGAACGTAAACACTGGGGGGAATGCGGCACGGCTAATGCGCTAGATAGACAACAACAGGTGGCTGGATGGAGAGCTGGGTCGACCATGGCTGTGAAAAAAAAGTCAAATCAAGAGAAAACACAGCACTGTGTGCATGTTCATTCAGCGCTCCACGCTCTCTCCATTCAGCAGCAGGGCCGCGCCTCTCGCTCTCTCGCTCTCCATGCATGGCTTCTACAGGGACCTAGTCGCCATCACTTCCTGCGTGGGACAGGAAGTGAGAGCGCTAGCAGGAGCTAGGAGAACGGTGTGAGGAGCTAGAGGTCTAAACACGACGACACCAGAGCGAGAGCAGAGTCCTACCGTGTACAGCGTCCCAGCGTCTCTTAAAGTACTTACCACGGAGAGAAATCACACGTTTAGGGTCTCTTAAAACACGATAAACAGCTGTAATAAGGAGTCTTATTGTTGTTAAGGTGGGTTTGATAACTATCATAGTCAGTGATGCCAGATTAGGCCAGATTTCCCGCCCAATCTGGCGAAATTGACCAAAATCCCCCTGAATGTGAATCATAAACACTTTGTATGGAACGTGTTGACCTATCTTCACAAACATATCTTCATAGTAGCATAGTGCAATTAGGTGTGTGTCAAGTAAAAAACAAAGAGGTGGCTGTTGGCAGCAGTGTTGCCAGATCCTGCCCAATCAGGCAACCCTGGCTGCAACACTGGTTGACAGCAAACAAGCTAGGAGTTCGTGACCAGAAAGGGTTTGGGTTTTTCAGGCGTTTCATAGCTCATGAAGTGAAGGGAGACAGGAGCTGAAGTGATGTGACGGCAGCGAGGTGAGAGTGTGTGTGTGTGTGTGTGTGTGTGTCGGTGTGCGTACGTGAGAGACAGTGTGAAAGAGAAGGAGAGGGAGCACGTGTGTGTGTGTGTGTGTGTGTGTGTGTGTGTGTGTGTGTGTGTGTGTGTGTGTGTGTGTGTGTGTGTGTGTCTGTGTGTCTGTGTGTGTGTGTGTGTGTGTGTGTGTGAGATTGTATGTATGCAGGGGTGTAGCCAGGACATCGAGTACTCCGTGGTGCACTAACCGGAAATTACGATCACGACTGCCGCCGCGGCTCCTCCCCCGCAATAAACATCCCACTTTGAACGGTGAACTTTTTACGCCTAGCAGCTATAAAAAGCTATAAAAACTACAAAATGACTTTTAATGCAGGCTATGTGGAAAATGTGCCGACTTTGGCCCCGTCTGGCTCCGCCCTCTTCCGCTACGTGGCTAAGATGGCTGCCGTTGAGTACGAAGAGTGTACATAGCCACACACTTCGCGATTTGACCGTTTTGAGCACACCATCCGGGTCCTTTCAGTACACTTAATTTCGCCCGATCTGAATCGGAACGCCCTACTTACTCAAGCTTAGGCTAGTAAGTACGGATAGTATGGATATTGGAACACGGCACATGTGGTTGGTTAGGGGTAGGCCCTGAATGACGTTGAGGACCTTTTCCCCACCCTGGTGAGGGAAAAAAAAAAAAAAAAAGTTGTGTGTTCACGTGATCAGGGCATGTTTAAAGGACGATTCCGGTATTTAGCACATTGAGCCCCCTTTCTGGTTTGTCTAGGATGAAATATAGTGGTTGACACACCGAAATGAGACAGGACTATTGATCCTGTCTCAGGTTTTTGGCTCATTTCGATTCGCTCCTGCCTGCTTCAGAATGGTTGGCTTTGGCATTCACAAACCTGTCCTTAAAACCATAGACATCTTATAGATAGACGGAGCATTGGCTGCTGGGACGCGAGAAATACGGCCGCCATCTTGGAGTGGTCAACCGGGAGCAGCAACAGCAGCAGAAACAGGATGCCAGGCTGTTGTTCAGCGTATTCCTGCTCAAATCGGCGGACCATCCACAATAGGAATCGGGGGATTACTTTTCACAAGCAAGATTTAACATTACTGTACTATTGGTATAATTAGTATTGAATAATAAAACACGCCAAACCATGTGGCCTTTATCATAGCTACACGTATGACAAAAAAACGCATGAAAATCAGTGGTATTTAGTGAGGTATGATTAATTAAATGCGCTGACAGTTCATTGCTCCAGCCAAACGGATTACACTGACTGGAGCCATGGACATAATAAGTGGAGCGGATGACCACTCCAAGATGGCGGCCCCGCGTCTCGTCAGCGCCTGTAGGCGGTAGCATTCGATGCTCCGTCTATCATATAAGATGTCTATGCTTAAAACAACCCTAAACGTTCGTTTTCAGAAATATGCAACTCACCAAGTGGTTAGTGGTGTTCTTTGATGTTCCTAATCAAATATCGTAGCGAAATACAGTTTATGTCGTGTTTTATTTGGCGTTTCTTAAATCCCATTGAAACGGAAACCGGACCGGAACCGGAACCGGAAGTGGGCTGTTTATGTTTGGCTGTTTGTTTGGTTGTAGTCTTTTCGCCCGGTTCTCTGTGCTTCCTTTCCTTTTTTTTTTTACTATCTATGTTAAAAAGAATAAGGAATAATGCCTCAGATAACACTTTATTTTGTTTAAATTATTTTTTATACTTTTTTATTTTATATGGACACAAGCAATTTCTTTAAATATTTACTAGGCTTAAAGGAAGCCGGATTATTACCTAATTTTACACTTTATTTTTTTTTTACACATTTTAAGATTTTATTTAAAGTCACACAAGTCACCCGTGACTCAAAAACCGTGACACGATCCGAACCGTGAGTTTTGTGAACCGTTGCACCCCTATGATAGTGATGATAGTGATACAGAGATGTACTCTGTACTCTCCAGCTGTAGAGCATCCTTAAGCCCCTCCCTACTGTACTCACTTCAATGATGTGATGCATTGTTTGCTGCTCTCGACAAGCACACAGTGGGGTTGGGCTGCTGCCCCATTTGTGAAGGCTGGCCAAGCATGGGCCTTGTCCAGTCCTGAATCTATTTAGTGTCGTCCACTGCTTCCTTGGTAGGTTGATGCCAGGGACCGGTAGGGCGAGGTCTGACACCAGATGTTTATTTGGGACGTCCTTGTACTCCCATTCCTTTTTCCAAACTAATTGGATGGTGAGATCAGCTGGTGGTGGGTTCTTCCAAATTGGTCGTCTACTTGGAAGTCGAGCAGTGGGTGGGTTGAAAATGTCCATGTGAATTGGAAGGTGAGGGGAGTCTTTGGTCTTTTGGAGCATCCTTTGAGTGCGGACTACTCGCCGGATGTGTGGAGGAGCTATGTTGGCGAGGGCAGGGGGCCAGGGGAGAGGTGTGGAGCGGATCGTTCCTGTTATGGTCCTCATTGTTGAGTTCAATTGGGTGCCCTCTACAAAGACTTAAAGGAGGAATTGTCACCCTTCATACAGCAGATCAAGAGGCAACTGCTTGGCTAAAGGACTTTGAATTCGCTAAATAAATAACTGTACTCACCACTAGTGACCTGTATCTAAAAAATACTGACTTAACAGTGAGTTGTATTAGTGACTGTACCTGAAAGTGCCAAAACACTGTATAAAGCACTTTGCCCCTGACACTGCTTTAAGATATAAAGTACTAGGAAGTAAAGTTATTTACAAGTCTTTACAACTAAGGTACGTGCTTTACAGTAAGTTGATGCTGACCACACATTGGGACATTTGATCCACATTTCGACTCCTACCTGCAGGCTTGTGTTGTTTAGTAGTTCCCCTCTCAGTCTAGTAATGGTTTACTTCCCAACAGAAGCTGATAATCAACACCAGAAAACACTAACCACAGCTATCGGTTATCACAGCAAATTCAATCTTTCAAATAAACGATCACATCATCAGATGAACACATTGTCTGCATTGATATTCCATCTGTAGTGTTTAATAAAAAGAAATTGGGGAAAAAATCAAAAAGGTCCTTATTTGACAGTTTTTCTGAATAAAGTGCCTTAATCCTCAACCACTCAAAGACATGGTATTAATGATGCCAACTAGAGTGTTCTTTACCTTGCTGAAGTCAAAGGCAGTACAGATAAGGGAAAGAGATATTTGAGCGGTTAAGTAAGCTTCCATTATTCCTATCCTCTCCCTACGGCGCCTCCTGAAGGAACAACTCATCATTGTGTGCTCAAGGGTCAAAGGTCGCTGGGTTCCTTCTCGCTATCGGCGGGGGGGTTAGTTGCTTCCGTTGTGATGAGCCTCCCACCCCTGCCCCGGCGGAGGGGGCGTGGACCAGAGGGGGTGTGTGCGAGCGGGAAAAACCACCACGTCACCGGCCTCCAGCTGGGTTCAAAGGACGTTAGCCCTGCCCAGCCGCCTTGCCCCACTGCTGGGGGGAGCCAATGTCAGCCCCAGCCATCAGTCAGGTGCAGTTGCTCGCAGACCACCCAGCATCTTCCCTCCATCCCTCTCTGCTCTGAGAGAACTTTCTACTGTAGCTGCTTGAAAACACTCCAGGCCAAGATGCCTAAAACAGTAAGATCTTCCTCTTTGGTTCCTCGTGGGGGATTTAGTTCAACCTAAATTAAGTTTTGTAAGGTGAAACAATGATGACATAATGACATGACGATGGTATAATTACATTCCCCCTAATGTCTTCTGTCTGGGTTTGTAACGGGACAATGTTTGATTTGATACTCGTATTGTGTTGGATAGAGCTCTGTTCTGCTTGGTTCTTGACACCAAGTCATGAGAACTCAGCCACTTATCTTCAATGACGTTGTGACATAATGAATGGAGACACTAAAGGTCTAAAGGTATTTGCTGTTCAACCCAAAGTCATCGTTCAACGTCTTTGTTTAATACGACTGCATCACCTTCTCTCACATGATCAGCAGCTCGCGGATTTCACTGTCTCTCAAGTTAGAAGTTAACTGCTCATGATCATATCACTGCGTTGTCTCTGTGGATACAGAGCAGCAACACCACTACCCAATAGAATTTTTTTTTATAAAAAATTCAACGTAACTCTGACGTTGCCCAGCTGGTGGGGGGCTAATGACGTCATCGTTTGCATTTCAGACGACCACACAAATCCTAACACGAAACTGCATAGGTCTGGATAGATTTGAAACCACCCTCGGACATGGTTTCAGAAATGTGCGGTTTCGGGCACCGGATTCGCCGGCTCCGTCTGGACGGTCGGCCGAAATGCACAAGACTTCTGCGGTTTCACCCAAAAATCGTCTCCGTGTGGACGGGGCCTAAGAACACTGGCTGATGTATGGTGCTGTGTGCTCTAACAGATGCCGGCGTTTCAAAGTGAAATGGTTAACCCAAAGTTGGTTACGTTTTCGGACATGACGTGTACCAACAATATTTCCACCGATAAGTGTGGCATTAGTGAATCATATCATTCGAACTCTATTTGTGTCGAGCACTTCGTGCAGAAACTGCGCTACAAAGCGCTGAACAAGCGCACAAAAAATGTTAAGAAGCAGAAGGAATGCTCTCTGTATTGGTAATGAGTAACTGTCCAATTACGAGCCATGCATATCCTAGGGCGGAAACCACAATGTAAAGGTTGCTGCTATGGCGAAAGTGGCGGCGGCGAATTTCTGAGCCCTGGGCAGTTCTCTGCATGATTTGGTGGCATGGTGTGAGGGAATGTCGCTGGAGTTACGATGCCACGGTCCGATGTTTCAGGACTTTATCTTTACGACCTGGTGTGCACTAAATAGTCACTTCATAAAACAGTTGGGTCAACACTTTAATGGGTCAGGGTTCACAGACAATTTTTTTACACCGTACTGAATTTTCCGTTGTGGAAAAGGGCAGGATGTCTTTTAGTACAGCTTCACGTTGAAACGTTCTCCTCAATTAGTTACGTATATACACCAAGGGAGTTCCAGGTTTCATAAATATTCGGGGCTTAGCCTAGAGGGAAAATGAAAATGCACGCGTAGCGAGTGGCAAATTGTATGCTTTATTGAGCATGCAAATCTTTTTATAACAACGGGTCTGACACTCTTTCTGCACCCCCTGGAGAGCCTAGGGGATTGAAAGCAGTCCACTCGATTGATTGGTTTACATGATGGGGAGACAATCGTTTGGGTAGGAAGGATGGATTCGGCCAGAGCACCACTCCTGATCCATCTGCGTGCCAGCGCAAACACGCCTGGCTCACTGACAAGGCATGGAGTTCACCCACCCGTTTTGCAGTCGCAATGGCAAGGAGGAATGCCATCTTCATGGACAGCCGAGTCAGGTCTGCCTGACTTAGTGGCTCAAATGGGGGTAGACATAAGGACCTCAGAGCTACTTGCAAGTCCCATGATGTTGCCCTCAGGGATCGTGGAGGTTGAAGCCTCTGGGCTCCCTTCAGAAACTGCCTGACTAGCTAGTGGGACCCTACCTTGTGGTTATCCACCCTTGCATGTGTGGCCGGGATCGTGGCCATATAAACGCGCAGGGTAAAAGCAGCTCTCCTGTTGTCAAACACAGACTGCAGAAAGTGTAGTATCACTACCACTGAGAAAGTCTCTGGGACTTCGCCCCATGCCACGCACCACTGTGAAAACAACTTCCACCTGTTTGCATAGAGCAACTTAGTGGAGGGTGCCCTTGAACTAAAAATGATACGGACCACTGACTGATCGCAAGACGTCAGCAGCGGGTCCTAGCTCTCAGGGGCCACACGTACAATCGCAGGCGCCCCGGATTCGTGTGCCATATGCGTCCGCCTACCTGAGACAGAAGGTCCTGTCTCTCTGGGAGGCACCAAGGCTCTCCATTGCGGAGTTTCAGTATTAGTGGGAACCATGACCTTCCTGGCCAATGTGGAGCCACCAGAAGTAGGCTGTGACTCAAGGGCCTGAAGAGCACCTTGCCCAAATGTCTGTCCTGGGACCCCTGGAAGAGAACAGAGGGTCCGTCGACACACCTCCGACAGGGGCGATGCGCCAGTCAAACCTGGCGGCGAGCCAACGTAACAGTTGACATTAATCTCCCTAGCTCCCTAGACATATACGCAAAAGTCTGCAGTGAAGCATCACTGAGGCTCTGTGCTGAATGATCAGCACCTGACCCCGGTATAGTTTGAGACAGCACCAGAAAGATGTGAGAAAGTGAATTCCCAAGACGTCCCACACCGGCAGCAATGTTGTAACTCCTGGTAAGGAGGTCATTTGTAACCCTGCACTGGGGCCGAGGGCAGCGCGCATCGGCTCTCAGAGCCTCGTCTGGGGAGACAACCAGGGATGCTATAGCAGGCTCAATCGGAGCTAACCGGTCCAAGGCATAAGTATCAGCGTTGGCCATAGTTGCCAGGAATCTCCTATCACTAGTGTGATGGGAGAGAGCCCTTGAATCTGGCCAGCATCTATGAAGCTCTGCGATGTACGGCTCAGAGGGGGGCAAAGAGAAAGCGGAAGGTTGAGCGGCCTGTGGAAAAAAGACATTCACAGGTGCAGATGAAACAGGTGCTTCCTCTAACCCCAGTCATGCCAGGACCATTCGCACGTCTGGTCTAACAGTGTCGCGGCCGGACACTGACTCTCTAGCCGAGCCGCCCAGAGACCCTTGAGAGAAAGCCTGAGAGGCAAAGGACGCTACCTTGCAGACCCCTTGTTCTTCCTCCTCTATAAAGAGGCTACAGGACGCAGCTGTAGACAGCATGTCATCCTCTGGATAAGTAAGTTGCGCAGCCGCAGGGGCCGCGGCTGGTACACCCTGAGCTGGCTGGAGGTTCTGTAGGAGGGCTTTAATTTGAGCAACCTCAATTGACATTGCCCAGAGTACAGCAAAATTGAGTGCCTAATGTAAAAAATATTATATATATATATATATACTGTATAGATATATAGTATCCTTTTTTTTATAGCTGTTGAAGAATTCAAGAAGAATTGTTCAGGAAATGTTTAAGATGCATCGGAGACATATCCGAGAACTGTTTAAGCCATATTCAAGACCCGTTGAACACTCATTTAAGTTAAGTTCTAGAACCTGCATCAACAAACTGAAGGATTTTGGGGCGCAACGGTTGCTCACCGGGTAGAGCGCGTACAGGCTCTGTATGGGCTCAGTCCTTACCGATTTCTGCCTGTGGTCCTCTGCTGCATGCCTTCCCCTCTACCTCCCAGGCTTCTCTGTCTATCACTATAATAAAAAGCATCAAAGAAAATTCAAATGCAAGGCTTTTAGAATCCTTTAGTTTAATTTTTGTCTGATATTTATGAATGCATATAGTTCTTACAGCCTGTGTAGTCCAACTGGTATGTTTTCGCATCAGTACCGCCAGGTTAGGGGTTTGATTCCCGGCTGCCCGTACACAAATTCATGCACTGCTGGGATTGCATGACGCTAAGACACAATTGTCTCTACCTATCTAACATCACATAACATAGCTTAGCATAACATAGCATAACAATGACTAACAAAGCATAACACTGACTAACAGCATAACATTGACTAACATAGCATAACATTTACTAACATAACATAGCATACCATAGCTTAGCATAACATAGCATAGCATAGCATAGCATAGCATAGCATAGCATAGCATAGCATAACCTAACTTAACTTACCGCATTGTTATGGAGGTGTTGGCTGGGAGGTCATGTGTCTAAAGAGAGGCGATGTGTGTTCTGCAGATCAACGTCCGGGTGACCACCATGGACGCAGAGCTAGAGTTCTCCTTCAAACCAAACACCACGGGGAAGCAGCTCTTTGACCAGGTCAGTACCCTAACCCTGACCCCAAACCGACCAAAACACCACCCCGAAGGAGTTCTAACCCATAACCAGAGTAACAGTCTAACCAGTGCTGGTGGGTGTGGCTACCAGTCTAACCAGTGCTGGTTGCGTGTGGGTACCAGTCTAACCAGTGCTGGTGGCGTGTGGGTACCAGTCTAACCAGTGCTGGTGGGTGTGGGTACCAGTCTAACCAGTGCTAATGGGTGTAGCTACCAGTCTAACCAGTGCTGGTTTGTGTTGGTAACAGTCTAACCAGTGCTAATGGGTGTAGCTACCAGTCTAACCAGTGCTGGTTTGTGTTGGTAACAGTCTAACCAGTGCTAATGGGTGTAGCTACCAGTCTAACCAGTGCTGGTTTGTGTTGGTAACAGTCTAACCAGTGCTAATGGGTGTAGCTACCAGTCTAACCAGTGCTGGTCGGTGTGTGTACCAGTCTAACCAGTGCTGAGTCACCCTGCTATCGACCCTCCGATACCTAGGGATCAGGACACATTCCTCCCTGACTCATCCTGCAGACACACCCTCTGCTGTGACCGGGAGAGGAGGTCTGACTGCGTCTCTAGGTCTCACTGCGTCTCTAGGTCTCACTGAGTCTCAATGCGTCTCTAGGTCTCACTCACTAGTCTAAAAGCAATACTAAACTCAGAACTCCACTAATGTGACACACAGACATGTCGTGACGATTGAATACACAGGGAAACACAATCGTGATACAATGACCCTATGATGACCAGATCATGTAGGGAGACCTCTGTTGGAGATACTTAGAAGGACAGAATTGCTATACAGGCTCACACGACAAGTCTAATCTAAGATACGATTATGACAGATGGTTCAGTGACTGATTAGATTTTGAGTGTATTATGACGATGATGATGGTTATGCTGTACTTGTCGAATTAAACAATAAATTGTGATTTTATCACAGATCCTAGATCAGACAGTGATTGCAGATTTCAGAACAGGACAATCGTTAGATTACTCATCAGACTGAGTTAAGATCCTAGATCAGACGGTGATTGCAGATTTCAGAACAGGACAATCGTTAGATTACTCATTAGACTGATTTTAAAATCCTAGATCAGACATTGATTGTGGATTTCAGAACAGTAAGATTTAAGATCGCACTGTGATCGTTAGATTACCGATTAGACTGTGATTTAAAGACCGATCAGGCTGTGATTGTAGAGTTCCGAACAGTGAGATTCCAGATCAGACCGCGTTTGTTAGATGACTGAGGAGACTGTGATTTTGAGAGCCCAGATTTGACAGATTGCTACATGATGTATCAGAATGTAACTATAATGGCTGAATCGGTGTTCTCTGTGTCCAAGGTGGCCAGGACCATCGGCCTGAGGGAGATCTGGTACTTCGGCCTGCAGTATCTGGACAACAAAGGCTTCCAGTCCTGGCTCAAGTTTGACAAGAAGGTAAACAGAGGAAGGACTCGCACAGATGACTGAATGAACTGGTCCTGCCAAAAATCAGTTTTATGCTTTCATGGAAGGAGTTTTACGTGTAGAATAATCAGTTTTTTAAGTCGATTTATAATAATTATTCTTTTGAGGAGAATAATAAATTGCATTTCTTTGTCTAATTACAATTAGATACACATATTTTGAATTGAATATACTTCTGCAAAGCCGCGCTGAGCTACACAATGCTATGCCAAGCTGAGTGCTTCTCGGGGTCATGCCCTCATTTCTTCACTCTCACACTGCTGTCTACCCCGTTCATTCATTCCACATTCGGACGTCCTCTCCTTCCCCCCCCCCCCCGCCCAGGTGACGGCCCAGGACGTGAGGAAGGAGTCCCCCCTGCTGTTCAAGTTCCGGGCCAAGTTCTACCCGGAGGATGTGGCTGACGAGCTGATCAAGGACGTGACCCAGAAGCTCTTCTTCCTGCAGGTGAAGGATCTGATCCTGGGCGACGAGATCTACTGCCCCCCGGAGACGGCCGTGCTGCTCGCCTCCTACGCCGTCCAGGCCAAGTTCGGAGACTACAACAAGCATGTTCACGAGCGCGGCTACCTGTCCGGAGACCGGCTGCTGCCCAAGAGGTACGCACACACACACACACACACCCAAAACACCTAACAAACACTCAGAAACCTAACACACATAACACTAACACACACCCAGAACACCTAACACACACTCAGAAACCTAACACACACACACACACCTAACACACACACACACACAAAAACAGACCTACACACACACTGATACCTAGTACTAGTGCTCCAAAGTACCACTAGTGGTACGCGTACCCCTATTTGAGAACCGCTGCCTTAGCTAACCCCGGCCACCCTCTGTCTCTGCTGCCCAGGGTTCTGGACCGACACAAGATGTCCAAGGACAAGTGGGAGGAGCGGGTGCAGACCTGGCACGACGAGCACGGCTCCATGGTCCAGTGAGCTCACCTGGAATCCGCTCCGATTACCCTTTGACCCATTACTTAATGACTAATGCATATCGAATAGGCCACAATACAATAAAATAATTGTATTCAATTTGTCATTCAACAATAGAAAAAAAAGGACATTTCTATGGATGTTATGCAGTGTTAATGAATGACAATAAATGACACAAAATGGCCGTCTCATCCGACCACACTCCTGTGTGTGTTCCCTAACCCGAACCCTGACCCTAACTCCTCTGTGTTCGCTAACCCTCACCCTGACCCTAACTCGTGTGTGCTCCCTAACCCTAACCCTGGCCCACAGAGAAGACGCGGTGCTGGAGTACCTGAAGGTCGCCCAGGACCTGGAGATGTACGGCGTCAACTTCTTCAAGATCAAGAACAGGAAGAGCACGGACCTGTGGCTGAGCGTGGACGCCCTGGGCCTCAACATCTACGTGAATGCTGACAGGTGAGTCCCAGCGCGCGTGTGCGAGCGTGTCCTTGCGTGCGTGTGTGTGTGACGTTGGGCTGCGGCCACTAACCCAGCCTCCCCCCCCCCCCCCCCCCCCAGCACGTTTGACCGCTAGACCAAGGGTTTGTGTTCACAGAGTTAATTTGTGTCCGTGTGGGTTCTGACGTTACACTGATAGCAATTTAAATAATTTTGCCTATTGAGTCGAGGGAGAGAGGTCTCATTTCTTAATGCTTTTTTTTGCCTTGATTTTTATTTTTCATTTTGGGGTTTTATAGTTTTCCTATTTACATTAACTGCTCTATTCATTTCAATGCTTGTCATGTCTTGTCAATGTGTTAACCTTTAGTCATTTTTGGTGTCTTTGCTATCAGTATTTGAAAGATGAGCCGTGGACTCTGTGTGTGTACATATAAATATATTTACATATACACACACACATGTACAAACTATCTGCTCATATACAAAAGTCATTACGGGCAGAACTCTTTCCCAAGGCTCACTCCTAAGATCGGTTTCGCCTGGAGCGAAATCCGGAGCATCTCCTCAAAAGACAAGAAGTTCATCATCAAGCCCATCGACTGGAAAGCTCCGGTGAGTAACTGGTAACCCTCTTCTGAACTGAAGAAGAGAGACGCACAGTGTTTACCCTCATGTCTATGAAACAATGTAGTTAAATAAACGGGCGTCGTGCCTCTGTTTGAACCCGGTCACAGGTTTGAATTCGACCCACGAGCAAACATGTTGTACTACGTTTTCCACGACTTGCGTTGATGTCTTTATTTACCTCCTGCCATAAAGGCAATCAGATTTTTTTTTTTTTTAAGAGATAAGGGATGAAAATCATGGACTAATATCGTATAGTTCTGAATATCATAAATTATACTGACAGTTTAATGATAGTTACTGTACCTTGTACACCCTGGCACCTGTACCTAATGTACGCACTTATTGTATGTTGTACGTCCTGGCACTTAAGAATAGCACTTAGCATTGTGTAGCATCATATCCAAGCTATCTTTGCTATATACAGGGAATGGGTTAACCTAGTGATTGTTATTGCTTGGCACTTGGTTCTATGAACATCCTTACTGTACCCCCAGCGATATATATTGTTTCTCTTCTTCTGACAAATGTACTTACAGTATTTTAAGCCGCTTTGTATAAAAGCGTCTGCTGAATGCCCTCAATGTAAACGTGAATAAAGATGTAATTCCACGTTACGAGTTGGTGTGTGACGCGTGTGTTGTGCGCAGGACTTTGTGTTCTACGCGCCGCGTCTGCGTGTGAACCGCTGCATCCTGCAGCTGTGCACGGGGAACCACGAGCTGTACATGCGCCGCCGCAAGCCAGACACCATCGAGGTGCAGCAGATGAAGGCCCAGGCCAAGGAGGAGAAGCTGCAGAAGAAGATCGAGAGGTGGGCCACACACAGAAAAACACACTCAAACACACAGACACACAAACGACCAGGCAAACAGGCAAATAAACGAACACAGAAACAGGCAAACACACACACACGCACACAGAGAAACAAACCCAGAAGCAAACCACAAACAAACAAGCAAACACACAAACGAATACACAAACTCAATCTCGGTGTTAGAATCTCGGGGAGGGTTGGAAGCAATGAATCATGGGAGGTCCACGCCGTGAAGGTGAACATCCATGTTGTGTTCCGCAGAGACAATCTGGAGGGGGAGAAGAGGAAGCAGGCGGCCAACGAGAAGAAGAAGAAGGCGGAGATGGAGAGGGAGACGCGCGACCTGAAGATCCGGCTGTCGCAGTATGAGGAGACCACGAAGAACGCGATTCCTACCCATGGTCTTTTGCTGAGTGTCCCCCCCTCTATCTCCAATACATTCCAGTCTATCTCACTCTATCATAAAGCAAAAAATATATAAAAAATATTCAATTGATTGCCCGCTTAAAGTAAGTAATAACATCACAACATGTTGTCTACGGAATAACGCAACGTACTTTTGGAGAAATTAATCAGGAATCACCATATCAGACCTTTCATCATCGTGTAAAAAAAAGTCTCTGAACGAGAGTTACATAAAAAAACACTCGATCAAACCAAACCAAACCCAGTGGGAGGCGGCTCCCTCTGCTGTTGAGGTGGTGAATTAATGAAACTCCCTGTACTGATTAAGCAAGAAGAAGAAAGATTGAAGGGGAATAGCTCCACACTAGGTCCATGTTGCCTTACCTCGGGGTTGGGACCCCAGCTGACATACCCATGGGGTCGAGACTCGTGACTCCTAGCCGTGAGCATACTGCCTCTTAACGACTAAACCAGAAACCCAGACGAACCACTTGTGATGCCATCAGCGTACGCTCACAGGGATGCTAACATTAACGGCTAGACAATCTGTCACGAAGCATCTTGAGGATCGTTTTTCAAACTTAAGTGTAAGGACCTCTGAAACTAGGTCCTTAATTAATTACATATCTATGTTATATATATATTGCTGTTTAAGTTGTACAGTACTGTTGATCTACTTCATTTGCCAGAGGCCCTTACATCAGCATAAAGGGCCAAACACACTCTAGCCCCCCTGTAGAGGCCCCTGGGGCCCCAGAACCTCCAGGCTCCCCCCCGACCCCAGAGGAGGACCCAGGTGGCTGGGTGGACAGGTGTGTCCCCCCTGTAGAGGCCCCTGGGGCCCCAGAACCTCTAGGCTCCCCCCCCGTCCCCAGAGGAGGACCCAGGTGGCGGGGGCGATCGGTGTGTCCCCTCTGGAGAGGCTGTGCTCTGACCTCCTCCTCCTCCTCCCCCCCAGACCTCCAGGAGCAGCTGGAGCGGGGCCTGCGGCTGGAGGAGGAGCGGCGGAGGGTGGAGCAGGAGGCGGCGCGTCTGGAGACGGAGCGCATGGAGGCCATCATCGCCAAGGAGGAGCTGCTGGTGAGGAGAGGGGGAGGTGGAGGGCTGGGGAGGTAGGCTGGTGGAGTCAGGGTTGTGGAGGAGGTGATGGGAGGCGGTTCTGATGTTGGAGGAGCTCGATGGGTGGGATTCAGGGTAGGGGGGAGGGTGGTGGTGATGGAGATAGGTGGTGGTGGTGGAGGAGGTGATGGGAAGAGGAGGTGGTGGTAGTGGTGGTGGTGGAGGTAGGCTCATGGAGGCAGGAGGTGGTGGGGATGGAGGAGGCAGTTATCTAGGTACTGTATTACAATAGTAATGAAGCGTAGTAACACAGTACCGATTAACTGTCTGGACCAGAATCTGTAGATTACCATCCTCTATACTACAGACCATGGTATCAGATATGCCATAATACTACCACATTAGTACTGTGGTGTTACCGCTCCTAGAAGTAGAAGTACTGAGGCTGAACTGTGACTTACGACTAGTGGGACCCGAGGGTTTAACGAGAACTGCCGGGTCGTATGCTACAGGCTACGTCTCCTTTATTAGCGGAGGCTCTAAAGAAGGGCCCCATGTCACGCCAATCCCATGCAAGTACAGTACGCCGTCCTACAGGAAGCAGATGTGTTCCTTACATTAGCGCCGCAGCAGGTGCGCACCTGGGGATGGTGGTCCACGTGTCCATAGGGCCGTGTGTTGAGGAAGCTGACTTTGAACCGTCTTTGTCTCTCCATTCCAGGCTGGAGAGCTGGCGGAGTTGGAGAGCGCCGTGAGGAAGGAGCCGGAGGGAGAGCCGAAGACGGGCCTGGGGGAGGCGACGCCCGGGAAGAGGCGGTGCAGGAAGGACCTGTTCTCCGGCTTGGAGGCGTTCAGCCGGGTCGACGCCCACGCCATCAGGGTCGGGGCGGAGGTGAGCGGCGGCGGGTTGCACCCGGACACCGCCACAGTCTCAGGTTGCACAACATCACAGAGAACCCCGTGAGACACCCCGGGAATGCTTTTACCTTAAGTAGCTCCCGGGAGAGGGAGGGCCTTTTAAAACACAAGAACCCAGACGGGACCCGAGTTCTTAAACACATCCCAATACACAGCGTGACAGGAGCCACCACGCCAAATGGAACGGCTAATCCACCAGGCTTTGGTGGCGGGGCGGTGTGGTCGCCGCACACAAGCCTTAGGAGAGCAACCCTAAAAGGCTGATTATGGTTCCACGTTGATGCAACGCAAGGACCATGCAGACGCCTCGACGCAGCATTCATCCTGTTTCGGTTCTGCATCGGGATTTAGTAGGCGGACCAACCACAGCCCTTTCTGCTGGTTAAAAAAATTTGGCTGTGCTAATCAGGCTCATGCGGTGGACGCAAGGAGGGTCCGAGAGGATGTAACGGGTCCGTAAAACCACTTGCGTTGCGTCAACGTGGTGGAACCATAATCAACTCTTAAGGCCCGGCTCCCAAAGGTCAGCCACGTTCCATGGGAGACGTCCATGGACGTGGACAAAGCACAGTTTCCAGCGAAGTAGTTAGTGGGGTCCTATTTATACAGCTGCTGGGTGGTGGGGGCTAATGGAGAGGCACCTGCCATAAGATTAAACACAAGCGGGACAGAGGTCTGGCCGCGACACAACATGGAGGCTTCTGAAGCATTTAGAAGGGAGAAGACATCATCTATTCACCACACGGGCACACATGTATGATTCATAAAATGTATGCTTCTCAACACAAATTACTCAGATAATACATGTTCTACAATTTGGTTTTACATCTACGTTTTCACAACACGTATGATTCATAACATTTTCTACACTATATGGTTCATGTTCCCAACACGCATGGCTGGTTTTCCAAGCGCGAGTTCTCCAGTGCTGAGACTGTCCATGTCCGTGAACAACAGTTCACCCCAACAATGGTCAATAGACTGAGTAAAAGGTTCTCTCCCTTTGTATTTGAAGCTGTGTCTCTATCATTTCAGAGAGAATTGTAGTGCTTGAATACTGCTGAATGTTAGACACTCAGTTGGCAAAACCTTTGACATCTCTATTGACAAGTTGTGGGAAATACACATATAAAATAAATAACCAAAAATAAAAGTAGGTCATTCCATAAATATATATAGATATAGATATTGCTGTGTGTCCAATGGTAATGTATTGGCTGTACACTTTCAGTAATAATATGATTTTTAAAAGAGACAACTTAATCTGTAACACATTTCAGCACTAATATCAAGCTTCCCATGCTGTGTTTCGCCGTGTGGTTCCAGCTGAAGCAGAAGTGTGTGTATGAGGTGAAGACCATCGCCCAGATCATCACGCAGGAAGCTCAGACTGAGCTGGAGAGGCTGCGAGCCATCTGGGTCTGGTTGTGCCACAACATAGGTGGGTTTGGCTCCAGCCCAGATCCCCCCCACCCCCTCCACTCCCAACCCCTCAGCCGATTCTGCTGCTCTGAACTTAGTTAGCAAGACTTTAAAGCAACTATAAGAGACAATTTTAGTTAGCAATACTTTAGCGCAACTACAAGAGACAAGTTTAGTTTGCAATTCTTTAACGCAACTTTAAGGTTCAAGTTTAGTTAGCAATATATTAACGCAACTATAAGGTTCAAGTTTAATTAGAGATACTTTAACGCAACTATAAGTTTCAAATTTAGTTAGAGAAACATTAACACAACGATAAGGTTCAAGATTAGTTAGAGATACATTAACACAACTATAAGGTTCAGGTTTAGTTAGCCGTACTTTAACGCAACTATAAGGTTCAGAGATATTGACGTACCCTTGGTTAATATTGAAGTTGTACTGCATGTGTTGCTCTGCAGAGTACGATGTGAGCGGGTACCTGGGCCAGTCGAAGATGCTGTACTCCCCGGAGGAGGTGATCGCTGCAGGGAAGGGCGTCTGCTCTGGCTATGCCAGCCTCTGTCTGAAGATGTGCAGGTCAGAGACCTCCATCCCTCTCTCTGTTCCCCCAACCCTAGCTCCATCCTCCTCCTCTCGTCGTGCTGTGGGCGGCAGTAGCTCAGGAGGTAGAGCAGGTTGGATGGTAACCGCAAGTTGCTAGTTCGAGGTATCCCTGAAAGCAAGGCACCTCACCCTGACTGCTCCTGACGAGCGGGCTGTCGACTTGCATGGCCGACGCCGCCGTCGGTGTGTGAATGTGTGTGTAAATGGGTGAATGTGGGTGCAATATTTTAAAGCGCTTTGGGTGCCCACTGGTTACAAAAAAACGCTAAATAGATGCAGTCCATTTACTAACACTCCAATGGATCAGCCATTGATCATATGATTTATATATATATATATATATATATATATATATATATATATATATATATATATATATATATATATATATATATATATATAGAGGTATCATATGATGTAGTAATGATCATTACCATGTAGTGATATCTCCAAGCTGGTTTGCTGTATGTTCAGAGAGGTGGGCCTCCAGTGCCAGGAAGTCAGCGGCTACGGCAAGGGCGTCGGACACCGGCCGGGTCAGAGCCTCCGGGACGTGCGGTCGAATCACATGTGGAACGCTGTGCTGCTGGGGGGGCAGTGGTTCCTCATGGACGCCTGCTGGGGCGCCGGTCATATGGACATGCAGCACAAGAGCTTCGTCAAGGAGTAAGACGCAGACTCAGAAGCATTAACCAAGAGTACCGAGACGATGGAAAGTCCTCTGGAAGTCTTAGTCTTCACCTCAAACCCTCTGCTGCGTTTCCTTGACTTAGGTTCAATGATTTCTACTTCCTGACCGATCCGGAGGACTTTGTGGAGTCTCACTTCCCTGACAAGGAGGAATGGCAGCTCCTGGACCAACCCATGACCCGGGAGGAGTTTGAGATGCTGGTCTCAAAGTCCTCCACGTTCTTCACCCTGGGCCTGAAGCTCATCCAGCCGAAGCACTTCTACACGATCACAGGTGGGCCTCCAGCTTTAGTGATAGGCAGGTTTCACATCACTCCTGTTCATAGTTCACCGAGACTTTGGAGGATTCACAGGAAGCATAGCTAGCATAGTTATGCCATGTCCCCAAAATATTGCAGGAACAACTTCAATTGTAAACACGGTCAAACTAGGAGTATCTTTATGTTGCTGCCAATTCCAACTCAGTAGACGTTAACACTTATACTTCAATCCCATCACAGGCTGGTCCCTGATTTGACCGATCAGAAACAGCCCTTACAACAAGCTTTGTTTAACCAGTGCTGTGTTTCCCTCCTCAGACGACGGGGAGGTGAACCTGTCCATCAGCTCCTCCATGTCAGTGACCTACACCTATGACATCACCCCACGACATGACCTCCTTCACGGGGGCAACGCCGAGCAGAAGGAAACCAGCAGGTCCTCTTGGGGCGTGATGACCATGTCCCACCGCACCATGCGCCTGCAGATCCTGCCCCGCGCCCAGGGGACCTACGACATCATGGTTTACGCCCGGCTCGAGTTAGCCTCCGGTCCGCTGAGCTCTGTCTGCTCCTTCACCGTGGAGTGCCCGGCCCCCAGGGCCATGGAGGAGATCCCCGAGAACCCCTCATGGTTCTGGGGCCTGCAGGTCGGCTCCGAGGCCCTGGGCGTGGCCCCGGGAGGCTCCCCGGGGAGCCATATGCTGGAGGTGGAAGAGGGCGAGCTGGAGCTGACGATGAAGACCTCCCGGTCTCTGATGGCCCTGTGCGAGCTGGTCCATCTGGGGCTGGAGCCCGCCCTCACAAAGCGATGCCTGGCTACGCAGATCCGCCCGGACGGCCTGACGGTCCACACGCTCTGCCCGTCCCGCGGCTTCTACCGCCTGTCCGTGTTCGTGCGAGACTACGACAAGCCGGAGGACCGCTTCCAGAACGCCGCAAACTTCCTGCTGCACTGCAAGGTGGCGACCGAGGTTGAGCTGTTCCCGCCGGGCCTTGGCTCGGAGTGCGGCCCGGGGACCAGCACGCTGCAGGCGGGCCTTTCCAAGTTCAACCACACGGGGGTGCTGGTGAGCACGCAGCAGGGGAAGTGCAACGTCACCTTCCACAATCAGCAGGACCTGGAGCTCCACGCCGTGCTGTGGAGGGCGGAGGGCCAGGAGCCGGCCGTCCGCCTGGAGCGCCACCTCTTCTGCACCTTCACCGACAGCAGGGTCATGGTGAGCACCAGCCTGCCCGGCCCGGGGGTGTACCGCCTGGGGCTCTACGCCCGGACCACCCCCGGCGCCGCCTTCAACCCCATATGTGACTTTGTCCTGAGGAGCAGCTGCGAGCAGCCGGGGCTTCCCTTCCCCAGCATCTAAACCCGCCTGGGGGAAGCTTCAGGGTCAGGGTCCCGGGGGCCAAGAAGGTGAGCGCGATTGGGGAGGAGAGGGTGGAGCTGAAGATGAACAAAAGCCGGGTGTGGGAGGGGGATGTGTTCACAGGGGGCGTCCGACAGGTCCAGCTGGCGTCCTCCTCCTCGGAGTACTCCGGATCCATGGACATCATGTTGGCCTTTGACATCAGGGGTTCAGCCGCACTACGTTAAAGCCACGCTTAAACCACTCGGCCGCTAAACGCTTTTCTTCAGAAGCGCTTTGATACAGGCTTGACCAAACAGGGGGTCCGTGTCCATGACCGATGCCAGAGGCTGGTCCGCACGTTTAGCATTGTTGCTTTTTTATTTTTCTCGAGTGCCATTACCTGAGAGCCTTTCAAGTTGACACGAAACAGGTAGGCAGACAATCACAAACAAGCTCGTTCGGATGGCCCTCAGAGAAAGCCTTCCTGCCATTGTCCCCCCGCATTCTGGCACCTCTTTGTGGCGTGCCGCGAGACCCAGTGCTCAGGTTCGGGGACTCAAAGCCCAGGGAGGAAATGCAAGGATTTATTGCCCCCTGTCCCAGACAGACAGGATGGCAGCAGCACACTGCTGACTGGCAGTTTCCCCCATGGAGCTCCGAACTGCTCGCTGTTCAAGGGTGGGGAACATACCAGTACACATACTAGCCAAGGCCTCCGCTGTAACCACGACTGTTTAAACGACGTGCAGTAATAAAAACATTGTTGTTAAAACCCTGAGTCTCTTTACTGTTTATTAACCAGGTAGCCATTGAGGATTTGATTGTAATGGTCTACCTTTCCTGTTTAGGATTTTAAGTCAAATTTAGGATTGATAATCACAGAGCAATGGTTTGTTTAAACTGGTTTTAATAGGTCACAACAACTTACTTGATGATTAAGGACAAATGCTGGACTGCTGCCTTGTGTGAGTTTCATCCTATTTACATGATGTAGGCGATCCTTAAGGGAGTTGAACCCAGCAAGGGGGGTACACCCCATCCTTCTGCTGTTTCAAACACAGCAACACAACACAAGGGAGGTGGGAGGGTACCTCACAGATATGGTTTAAATAGGGGGGTACTGTTAAAGTACTATGGTTCAAAGTACTTTAACAGCAAGTACAGTTTAGCTGTGAGGAGTTGTGCCCCACAGCCTAAAAAGGAGAGGATCAGAATCTCCCCAAGTTCTAGACATCCAGAGGTCATGCAGGCACGTGCAATTGTGGAGGAGGCGCGACGAAGCTTTGACCGCGAATGGACCACCGAGAGGCGTGGAGTTTTGAACGAGGCCAAACAAAGACTCTTCAATACCTACGATCAGTTCAAATGGGATGAGCTGATGGAGAAGGTACGGAGAGTGGAGGCAGCGCAGGGGGAACAACGGTCTGGGGAGTCATGGAGGGTCAGAAATGAGATGAGTGGGCGCAAGAGGTCGAAGGAGGGACAGGTAGCAGGCTGCAGCCCAGAGGACAGAGTGACCACCTAGTTCACCCACTTCCGTGATCTCCTCGGCACCCACCCGAGAGTGGATGGAGCTGAGGAAGAAATATCTGCCGTCCTAAGAGATCTCAAAATTGACGATGGCCCCTTTAAAATTAGTGAGCTTGCAGCAGTAAATTCCACCCTGAAGCAAGGGACAAGTGCTGGGCCAGACGGCATTCCCCCAAAAATGCAACCTCGACGACTTCATCCTGGAGATCTGCAACCTAGTTCTGATGGAAAACATCAAGCCCCATATGTGGTCTCTTTCCAACATCATCCCCGTGCCTAAATCTGGAGATCTATCAAAGCCAGACAACTACCGAGGCATCAGTCTGACATGTATCATCGCAAAGATGTACAACCGTATGATACTGAATCAGATACGGGGTGCCATAAACCCTCACCTGAGAGAGAACCAAAATGGCTTTAGAGAGGGGAGAGCCACCGTATCCCAGATCCTAGCCTTAATGAGGATCATCGAAGAGGTAAAAAAGAACAACCTGACAGCGGTCCTGTGTTTTATTGATTTCAAAAAAGATTTTGACTCAATACACAGAGGAGTGATGATGACCATTCTTAAGGCTTACGCTGTCCCTCCTAACCTACTTCGGGCAATAGGTACCATGTATGAGGGCACAAGAGCAAGGGTCGTAACCCCAGATGGCGACAGTGAGGAGTTTGACATCCTAGCAGGGGTGTTACAAGGAGACACCCTCGCCCCCTTCCTCTTCATTATAGTGATGGACTACGCACTCAGGCAAGCCATCAGTGGACGAGAGCTGGAACTCGGCTTCACCATTACACCGAGGAGGTCTAGGAGATACCCTGCCGTAGTCCTAACAGAGCTGGGCTATGCAGACGACATCAGCCTGATATCGGATTGTGTAGAGCAGGCACAGGAGCTCTTCACCAGAGTGGAGACGGAATGTGCCAAGGTTGGTCTTAGGCTAAATGCCAAGAAAACCGAGGTAATCACAACATCCTCCCGGACCATCCACCCCTAATTACAACAGGGGGCATTGCTCTGAAGGAAGTCAATGACTTCAAGTTCCTGGGAGTGGAGTCTGTTCTACTGTATGGTTGTGAAACCTGGACCCTGAAGCCAACCCTACAGAGGTCTCTGGATGGGTGCTACACCAGAATGCTCCGCACAGTACTTAACATAAACCAGAACGTGCATGTTACCAACAAGCATCTGTATGGTGGGCTACCAGGGCTGAGCGAGAAGGTAGCAGCCAGGAGAAACCGCGAGCTTCCAGCAAGCAGGCTGGTGCTATGGGAACCAACACACGGGCATCGATCAAGAGGACGTCCCACACCAACATACGTGGACATACTTCTGAAAGACGTGGGAACAGAAAGCGCTGGCGAACTAGCCAGATGCATAGGGGATCGAGAGGATTGGAAGGACCGCTGGAGGACTCGTCCGAGGAAGACCTAGAGAGAGAAAGGGGGAGGGAGGGAGAGGGATTGACAGAATATATGGATAATAATATATGGGAGAGGGAGGTTAGAGGGTAGACAGAGAAGGAGAAGGAGCAAAAAGGGGAGTTAGATAGGGGTAAACCGGAAAAAAAGGAAGAGTGAGACGGCGGAAGGGAGGGTGAGGGAATGAAAGCAGAGTAGACAGAAAGACGGAGCAAAAGAGAGCGATGGAACTAGGAGAGGGAGAGAGAGGGAGAGAAAGAGAGGAAGCTCTGATGTCAGAAGATATCCATGGTAGCTGCCATATCTGCCTGGCAACATTACAAGGACACGCACACACAACCATGCACACCAACGTGCACACACACAAACACACTCAGACACCACACGCACACCCTCTCCTTTACTCAGTGGTGCATGCGCACACACTCACACTCAGAGGGAAAGGGGATGTGTAGAGTGATTCCACACATGCCCACAGCTCTATTTCAGCTGCCTTTCCATCCGTGATGGTTAATAATTACACACACACACACACCAACACACACACATTCAGATAATCACAGCCACACATACATGTGCCCAGACAAGAATGTGCACACGCATAAAGATAGCCCTGCTTGATTAGTTTTGTGCCCCCCCCCCCTGAGGAACCAGGACCCCCCGCGGCCCCAAACATGAGGGGGGGGGGGGGGGGGGGCACTCTCCTGCATTGTTCAGGGGGTCCTGAAAGGGGAGGTCAGACGCTTAAAGTGATAAAACAAAAGGCAAACAACAAAGAAGAACTTTAGAAATATTTAATAGATTAATTGGTGCAATAAATACAACGAGATTATAAAAAGCATCAGTCACAGGATAAAAACTGAAGTTACAGTAGTTTTGTGCAATTGCAAAATCGATTTCACTCGCTTCTCGTGAACACTGCCCTTAAAAAAAACAAAAAAACAAGGTTGGAATTATTTTGGCAAATAAAGAATTTATTTTCTTCTCTTCTGTGCTTTGCCAGTTATTTTTATCTCAATTTTTACGTCTGGCCCACAGAATAAATAAGCCCTTGTTTTTTCGATGCCCACATCTAATTCAGTCGGCTGGACATCAAACGTTCCCTGATTTGATTCATATTATCTTCCCTTTGTGCCAACAGGACACCAAAATCTCTGGATCTCAGGTGCGGGAACAACAATACCTGAGAAAAAAACGAGAGGAATTAAACTACTATCAACCCCTGTCGGACAGATACCCCAAACTAAACATCTCTTATCCCCAAACTCTTTATCAGTGCCCAGAGGTTTTTGTTTGGTTAGAAAACGTTTTTTCTCAGAACCCACCCCTCTTAATACGAACAAGGAGGTGACGGAATACGAGTGTTAAAAGTCTAAAAAGTGCATACATTCCAAATCACTGAATCTCTTTGGAACCCCAGAGCCGAACTCGCAACCAATCAGAAGCCTGTATTCCCTCATATGGTGATTTGTTTCACAGTATGAGGACAGCAGGTCTGGAGTGAAACACCAAACTTTGTTTTTTCTCCTATAACTTCAGCTAGAGAGGACCGCCAGAGAGGAGGGTGCGGGACACACAGACTGTAGGAGGGCTGCCCGGGGGCCCCCTCTGTGCAGTGAGCAGGGGGTCACCCACTTTAGCCCCTCGACCCTCTTCATTCCAGACCGCAGCGGGCCCGGCTTTCCCTCCCCGACTCAGGCCGGGTGCTGGCAGCACATTTCACTTGAACCTCCAAGACTTTGAGAGTGTGTTCTCGACACCCCGGTGAAATGTGTTTTCGAATCAGACGCCATCTTCTTTCCTGGACAGCGCGTCGGCCATTTTACGAAACTCAATACGCGGAGGCACGAACGTGGTGACGTCGAGGAGGCCAGCCTGAGTGCAGCTTTTTGATTGGTTCTCTGAACGACGGCGAGCCCTCTGGCTGTCTCTGCGACATCCCCGCCCCCCTCTCTGGCTGACTACTACACATTATTGACTCCATGGAGCCTTTCACCAACACTGTTAAGAGACCCAGGAAATTTCATCTGGTTTTCTTGGCCGGGAACAAGGCACTGCTGGACCACAGAATCCCTACCTCTCGCGACCAATCAGATTCTCCGTTTTTTTAACAACAGCTTTTTTTTCATTTCTTGTAGCGGAAAAAAAAGCGATGTTTAATCACTTCTGTGTACTGTTCAATTCACAGTATTAGAAAAATACTTTGTGTCACGTTGAGGTAATTAAAATGCCAGATATGTAAAATAAACGTACATATTTTTCTCTTTGTTATACCAGTCTGGTGAAAGGCAATTTTCTTAAAATATAAAAGCTATCACATTCACATGACATCAGAATATCATGTGACATAGTTGTCATGTGAAATGGGAACATCACGTGACATCATATTGACGTTACATTGGAATATCACGTGACGTTGTAATATCAAGTGACATTATATTCAAGTGACGCTATATTCACGTTACATTGGAATATCACGTGACAACGTGCTTTTCGTTACATTGCATTCACGCTACATTGTATCGGAATATCATGTGACATCGTGTTTGCTTTACATTGCATTCACGTTACATTGTATCGGAGTATCACGTGACATCGTATTCATGTTAAATCATATTCACGTTACATTGCATCGGAATATTACGCAACATCGTAATCACGATACATCGTATTCATGTTACATTTTATCTGAATATCATGTTATATCTTATTCACGTTATATTTTACCGGAATATCATGTTCCATCGTATTCATTTTACATTGTATCGGAATATCAAGTGACATTGTATTCAGGTTCCATCGTAATCATGTTACATTGAATCGGAATATTGCGTGACATCGTATTCACATTACATCGTATCGGAATAACACGTGAAATCGGAACACATGCTAAATAATGTGGTACTTGTAATAAGATTAGTATTAATAGTGTAACTGTGTAGCTAGCGTTGTTGCTATTTTGAATCTGATATGTATAACATCTAACCTGACCCTACCGCGACCCTTTGAGTGCTGCCCGGCGACCGACCAGCTGATCTGTGGGGGATTGGGAGCCCCGTGCGGTGGCCATGGTGGCTCTCCCCTCAGTACAGCCTGGTAGAGACCAGCCGTGAGCTCCTCTGCTGTCACAGACGGCTGCTCTCGAAGGCATGACATAACGACAGGCTGAGAGCAACTGTTGTTTCTAACACACAGCTTCAAGAGATCCGTTTAAGGACGCCAAGTGTTCACGTCAAAATAGAAAACCCTCGTTTGTCAGCCGAGGATTTAGCGCTAATCGCCGTTCAAATCTGCTTTTAAAAAACGCCCCCACACACGCATCATCTTGGGCTGGGGGGTTCGTTCCAATGGCAACTCGCTTTGGAATGGACTGAAGATCCTTTGTCAGAAATCTTGTTAAATATTATCTATACATATATGTGTATTATACTTCAATATCAGTCGAGGAAAGAGCATGAGTGGCCTGGGAGCAGGGATTGGCAAGGTCCTCAAAGGGTTCAGGGGTCAGTACAAGTGCACTTCAGGGACAGCGTTGAGTAAGGAACCACGACCCGTGCTGCTACTCTACGATGCGCCCTCGAGCTGCTTCTGTGTGGGACGGTGGCGCTGCCAGCTCGGGGCAGTATGGCTTGGCCTGGACAAACCGGGTGGCTTGGGAAGGGGGTCCGCATGGGGCCAGCAGTGTCGCGGAGAGCACATGCACTTCTCGTACCCAATCAGGACACACAGTATGTGTGCGCATCTAATCTTGTGGATAAAGTTACACTTCGTCCTCGTCGGCTGACCTCCTGTTTTGTCAGAGGAGGACTCTTGAGTTTTTGTCGGTATACAGAAGGCCAATATCATGCATCCCTTGTGCGTGGGTACACGTGTTTGAAGGCAGGGAAGGCACCGTCTCGACCCCAGGGCTGAGGGCTAGTGCGTGTCACTGCTGACCCCATGGACAAAGCGTGGCTCCCGTCCAGACGGGACGAGAGCTCCTTTAGTCGCCTACTATTCACAGCCAGTGACCTCCCGGTTCACAGGGCACTACAGTAGACTACAGGTAACTACTACATACAACCTGCGGCTAAGAGGACCCTTCATCTTGAAAACGGGTCAGCTTTTATTGCTATAGACAAATGAAGATGCAGCCACTCCGCGGAGGAGAACAGGCTGGTCACGAGGAGCAGGTTGGAGAGGAAAGGCTGTAGAGGACAAGGGGACATGCATAGGACCTTGGACATCGCCAGAGAGAGATTCTGGCGACCTCACACACATATATTCACGTTAACCAATACTAAACAAACGACGGGTTTAACCCCCGGTAGGACCCAAACCGCGTCCCAGACATGGTGCATGGACACCGGGGGGTAGCTGGGTTGTTTATGCGAACAGCGACATAACAAAGTGCTCCCTCTCCACAAGCTGAGGCCTCTCCGTGCCGCCGTGGCAACCAGACAAGATAACAGGTGTGCTGGGGATTGGGTGACCAGAGAGAAGGAGCGATTCTTGGGAATATCCACCAGGGACCGGGCAGGATTACAGACTCCTCGTGCCAGTCGAGGAATAGCGGCAGGGGCCAGCCAACCCTCATTAACACCCCCCTCCCCCCATACACACTCTTCAATCTCACACACACACACACACACACACACACACACACACACACACACACACACACACACACACACACACACACACACAGACACACACACACACACACACACACACACACACACACACACACACACACACACACACACTCCCATACCCACACACACTCTATCTCACGAGCACCAACACTCCCACACAGGAGCTCCCCTCTCAGGGTGGTTCCAGGAGGTTGTTCTGTCGTGTGCCTGTGTCTCTTCCTCACTACTCTGGGTTCTGTCTGGTGAGCCCAGAGGCCGGCGGAGAGCTGCCCTGAGCCCCCAGCTCACCTGCTGACACGCTCTCTGCTCTCTGCAACGCAACGCTGGCAGCTAAACTCAGAGCGTAGTGAGCGCTGGTCTGGACCGGTAAACAACACAGGTCTGGGAGTCTGTTCACATACATCCCCGCCACCCCCCCACCCCCCACCCCTCCCTTAACGATTCCCTTGGCTTTAACGAAGACACACTGACAGACAGACAGAAAGACAGACAGACGGACGGACGGAGATGATCTACAGAGGGGGGTCGAACAGGTCCGGCTGTGTCTGGAGGTCCAGCTGGCTGTTGAAGAGCTCTATCTCTCGGTTGGCGTCGCAGACGTACTCTCTGATGAACTGCTCCATATCTGGGTGACGTGTTAAGGGTGGGTAGCAAACCACGAGGACGCTGCATGATGACCCCGCTGCCCAGACCTCAGTGAGTGGGGCGACGGTAGCACAGCAGCTCCGCCATCGGTGTGTGCATGTGTGAATGAATGGTTCTAAGTCGCTTTGGATAAAAGCTTCAGCAAAATCCCCTAAACGTAAATGTACTACTGATGCCCTTACTGAGCATTGTTGGTTTATCTCCTATTGAATAAAGGGAACATCTCATGTAGATCCCCAGTGGTTGGATCAGCACATATTTTATGTCTTAGTTAACTCACTTAATTGCGTAGCATCTTATCCTAGCTATATTTGTTGCATACGGGGAATGGGTTAACCTCACGATTGTGAGTGCTTGACACTTGGTTCTATGAACATCCTTACTGCACGGACAGCGATATAATGTAGTTTCTCTTTCGACAATGTACTTATTGTAAGTCGCTTTGGATAAAAGCGTCTGCTAAATGCCCTCAATGTAAATCTAAATGTAGCTCTACCCCTCCTAGCTCCTAGAGGGCAACGGAGGACTTTGGTCTACGTCATGGGTCTCAAACTCTCGGCCCGGGGGCCAATTGAGGCCCGCGGGATGATATTTTGTGGCCCCCTACTTGACATCAAAGTTTAGTGTTAGTGCGGCCAGCGCGTTGTTGTCAAACGCACATTTTTGCTGAGTCGCTTGCCACGCTTTTTTACCACTTGTGATAGGGTGACCAGATGTCCTGGTTTTGCCGGGACATTCCCAATTTTGAGTTGCGTGTCCTGAGTCCCGACAAAAGCCAACGGACGCAAAAATGGCCCGGTTTCCACCAACCACTATGAAATGTCCCCTGTTCTCAGCAAAACATAGCCAACGTGATCTAATTATAGCCCTATCATTAACTTAGATTGGGTCAGTTGTGCTACTTTTTTTTGTGGAATACTTGATGTGGCCCAGCCTGACCCAGACTCTACCTCCAGCGGCCCCCAGGTAAGTTGAGTTTGAGACCCCTGGTCTACGTTGTGTGATTAGCTGACAGACCAGGATACTGGGATGGAAGAGCCTCTTCTCTCCGAAGATGTCCATGAAGTGGTGTCCGTTGTAGAAGAAGCCGGAGGGCATCGGCTCCAGGTGCCGTGAAGCCTACCAACACACAGGGGGACACTCATGTTAGCACTGACGGCTCGGACAAGCTCTACTACAATGGATTATTAATTATTACTTATTTTATTATTATTATTTATTACGTGATCCTCATCACATTAATTATTTACTTTATCTTGCATAGTTGCTGCTATTTGTCTGTTGAGGAAGCAAGCCTAAGAATTGTACTAAAAATAAAAGTAGTTCTGATTCTTATTCTGACTCTGAAGGGTCCGCTTCACTCCGGCGATCCACACTTGTGTGCTTCCCGATCTACCCTCCGCTCCAGTTGGTGACAGTAATGCACCATAACGATGTTTGCCAACCTCATGGGCTTGGCTGATGAGGACATTACGTCACATGGACCGAAGCGAACCCACTCGGAAACACGGACACGTCCAAGAGGAATCTGGCTTAAGCCAAACCCTCTATTCCAAACATTACTTGGTGCCGATAATAGTATTACAAGCTCAACCCTAAATTGAACCCCAACTATCAAGCAGGGAAAAAAAGAATACTTCTACTTGTGAACCTAATTGAATACATGCTAATAAATGTATTTAGCTCTACGCTAAACGGAACCTGTGTTGACAATTGTTAGCGACAGCCAGCTTCTCCTCACATGGATGCTCTTGATCTCCTGCGGCGAGATGCTGTTCCTGGTCCTCTTCACCTTCTTCATCTCCTTCTGGGAACACAGAGGAGCAGCATCTGACTGTCAACCAGGACTGCCACTGGGCAGTTCTCAAAGGGCCATATACAAGTGGGAGTGTACGATGGAGAGAGGAACCGCCCATCCTATCCAGTGGACTGTACCGATTGGTCCGCTAATCCATCCATAATACGTCACGGGTCTATTTTGAAAAGGCTCAATGAGCCCACCCACTTGACCCCTGGTGGAAACGTGTTTATACTGCATATATATAAATAAGTACTTTATATATTTACCATGGCAATTGTTTGACTTGGTGAAATACGATTCAGTGTCATGTGAACAAGAAAATAAACGAAAAACAAAAGAGAAGTCCAGTTTCTGTCGTACTTTATCAAAAAATGTCCTCATGAGGGGCAACATGAGGGACATGAGGGCCCCTTGGATCGGCAGGCGAGCAGATGTCATGACCTACCTGCTTGGCACAGAGCCGGAGCCAGTCCTTGAGTCCGTCGGGGGTCAGCCCCACGCCGTGGAACAGGAGGAAGCAGCCGGCGGTCCCCTGGGTGGGGTCCCGGTCGGGAGTGACGGTCAGAGCCCCGCTCAGAGCGTTGTAGCTCACCTCCATCCTCCTCTCAGAGTCTGGGGGGTTTGGGTCAGAACCGGGGGTTACGCAGGGTTCATCCCCTCCTTGGAGGGTGGGGGGGAAGCATGCTGGAGAAGACGGTGCTAATGCCCAGACATCCATACCATCCATCCCTCGGCTCCACTACAGCCCTGGCTAAACACACCACGACGTGCGACGCACACTTTTATTTCAGACGCGTGAAATCCAAGCAGGCAGAACGTAAACACTGGGGGGAATACGGTAAGGCTAATGCCCTAGATAAACAACAACAGGTGGCTGGATGGAGAACTGGGTCGACCATGGCTGGGAAAAAAAAGTCAAATCAAGAGAAAACACAGCACTGTGTGCATGTTCATTCAGCGCTCCACGCTCTCTCCATTCAGCAGCAGGGCCGCGCCTCTCGCTCTCTCGCTCTCCATGCATGGCTTCTACAGGGACCTAGTCGCCATCACTTCCTGCGTGGGACAGGAAGTGAGAGCGCTAGCAGGAGCTAGGAGAACGGTGTGAGGAGCTAGAGGTCTAAACACGACGACACCAGAGCGAGAGCAGAGTCCTACCGTGGTGCAGCGTCCCAGCGTCTCTTAACGTACTTACCACGGAGAGAAATCACACGTTTAGGGTCTCTCAAAACACGATAAACAGCTGTAATAAGGAGTCTTATTGTTGTTAAGATGCGTTTGATAACCATCATAGTCAGTGATGCCAGATTAGGCCAGATTTCCCGCCCAATCTGGCGAAACTGACCAAAATCCCCCTGAACGTGAATCATAAACACTTTGTATGGAACGTGTTGACCTATCTTCACAAACATATCTTCATAGTAGCATAGTGCAATTAGGTGTGTGTCAAGTAAAAAACAAGAGAGGTGGCTGTTGGCAGCAGTGTTGCCAGATTGGGCCAGATTTTCAGCCCAATCTGGCAACCCTGGCTGCAGCGCACTGCATCCAGGGTTGCCAGGTTGGGACAGATTTCCAGCCCAATCTGGCCACACTGGTTGGCAGCCAATTAGCAAGACGTTCGTGACAAGAAAGGGTTCGGGTTTTTCAGGCGTTTCATAGCTCATGAAGTGAAGGGAGACAGGGAGACTATAGACGGGGACGACGGCCCTACCAGCGAAGCGGACCTTCCCCCAGACGTGGTACAGGTTTCCTCTGAAGGGGTTTCCTGTCAGGGATGACTTCAGCGCTGCAGGCGGACAACACACAACACAGGGGCATGATGGGTAAGATGAACGCTTTGGTTACCAATGTTATACGGCTGTGTCAGGGTCAGGGGTACGACTAGGGGGGAGTTAGGATAGAGGACCCTGCGTTAGGGGGTATATGAGTAGAGGGCAGGGGGTATTAGGGTAGAGGGCAGGGGGTATTAGGGTAGAGGGCATGGGGTATTGGGGTAGAGGGCAGAAGGTATGGGGTGGAAGAGGTCCCCTCCTTCTGCGAGTTCATCGAATTCCCACCAACAACTTAAAACTACTGCAACATGGCCGCCGCCATATTCGGAGCTGAACATGGCAAACATTTATCACACCCTGCCAGCTCATATCACTGTCACTGTCACTGTCACGTGTGTGTGTGTGTGTGTGTGTGTGTGTGTGTGTGTGTGTGTGTGTGTGTGTGTGTGTGTGTGTGTGTGTGTGTGTGTGTGTGTGTGTGTGTGTGTCTCACCGTTGCAGCGTTGGGTGAACAGGGGCCTCTCCAAGGGCCGATGGAACAGCAGGCGTTGCTGGGTGAGAACCAGACCCCCCAGGCCCGTGTCGTAGCGGCCCTTACACCTGGAACACACGCACACACACACACACACACACACACACACACACACACACACACACACACACACACACACACACACACACACACACACACACACACACACACACACACACACACACACACAAACACAGTTCAACCCCATGCAGCTCCCACGCAGTGCCCATGCTGCGGCAGAGCTTGAGTTCACCCAGACTGCTTCGCGTTGATGTTAAATATGTCCACTGTATACGTTGTCCCCGGTATTCCCTCTGAGCCAACAGCCACGTAACCCTAAGTGTCAGATGTTAAGTGTCAGAGCCCTGGAAGGGATCAAGACCCTGTTATCCTGCTGCTCTGCTCTGGTCACATGGCAAGAGGCCTGCTGTGTTTTTACAGCAGTGGCTTAGAACGGGCCTTAGCAGCCAGGGAGCAGGAGGGCTGGGGTTAGGGAGCAGGAGGGGTGGGGTTAGGGAACAGGAGGGGTGGGGTTAGGGAACAGGAGGGCTAGGGGTTGGTTAAGGTCTCACCAGCCAGGGTACAGCAGGTATCGGGCCCTCAGCATCTGGGACTGGTTGAAGCTGCTGTCGGAAAGGATGAGCTTGACGTCCTCGTTCCTGATCAACACACAACACATTACAACACACATTAGGGGGTTGGTTGAAGACATCGGTTTAGTGTGTTGGTAATGACATAGCTCTGGTGTGTTGATAATGACATTGTTCTAGCGTGATGGTCATGTGTGTTTGGAGATGCCCTCACTAGTCTGTTTGGGAATGACCTTACAGGTGTGTTCGGTGATGACCTTGCTCTGGTGTGTTCGGTTAAGACCACTCTTTATTATGCTTGGTAGGTATGACCTCACGCTCATTACCAAACACACTTAATCGTTGGGTACTCAAACCGTTGCAACAAAGAGTGAGTGTCGGACTCTTTTGATCAATCCCTCTTTGATCTGAGGATTTTGACAAAGTAGATCATGTTATTCTGCAACAAAGAACTGCTATATTAAGACCGGTCTGCCCATGCTGTCGGCCGGTCAGTGAATCACTAACAGCTCCTGCCTTTTGATGGTTTCAACTCTCAGTATCCAAACGGCAGAGAAGGTGTGACTGAATGTACACTCTAGAAACAGAATCAGACTTATAACCGGCTCCATTAACATGGTGAGGCTACAAGACAGATATAACGACGTCGATGATGAAGATGATAATGAGGAAATGGTGACGAGGTGACGAGGACGATGATGGAGGTGGTGTGAGCTCCCACCTGGTGACGGCTCCGCCCTCGGCCTGGATGAAGGCAGCGCTGGGGTTGGCGGCCCGCAGCAGCTGGTGCAGGTACTGACTGGACGGATGCTTCACCTCGGAGCTCGGGCCCGTGAACACCACCGCACTCACCACCCCTGGTCCCACAGACAGACGGACAGAGGTGGACAGACGGACAGAAGAGGGTTAGCAGCAGCGGCGTTGGGCTGGACTTCATGTCGTCGTGTAGGATATAGGACTGCACGATGTTGAAAGACATTGCATTATCATCACCACCACCAATCACCATATTTAATGGTGGCGAATTGAGGGGGGAAATCAATGGGTCGTGTCGTCTTTGGTTGTGGCAAAAATTGCAAGGCGCTCTGGACAAAGTACTGCTTTTTGGTCAACGTCGTCTTTTCTGTAACCAGAATAATTCCATACTACCAACGTTGCTGTCTCTTTCTGCTGGCCTATTGTTCTACGACTAGCGGGGGCTGTCTACGACGGCTTTGGTTGTCTGATCGTATGCTTTGGTTGTCTGGTTGTCTGGACTCACCTTGGCTGCACTGCTCCACCAGCTTGGGGAAGGTGAACCTGGAGGAGAGGAGAGGAGAGCAGGAGCACATCAGCATCAGGACTGGGACGCTAGGAGCATGGGACGCTATTAGCATGCTACACAGTGTTCACACTCATTTCTGAAACGTTGACCCACTAATACAAAAACACAGGCAATGGCTGGTATCCCATTAGTTCAATTTAAATCGGAAATTGTAATTCCTTGGTATACACGGACCGCCCCACCAGACTAAACGAATGTGGGATGTCTCAGTGATAGTGAAAAGGGAAGGAAAGGAAGTCGAGTCTCTGCGGGAGTAATGGTCAGGATTCTTTCCTATAGTTTATACAGACAGGGCAGTTAGGGTGAAGCCTCTGGCTCAGCAAGGAGGCGCTAGGAGGAGCCGGGGATCGAACTAGCAACCTTCCGGAAAACAGTCAACCCTCTCTACCTCTTGAGCTACTGCAGCCCGACAGTAAGAAGAACAGGGATCCGAGCCAAGCGAGGCTAATGTAGACATCATCCAACATGCTGCCAGCCGGTGGGTTTGCTCCCGTATTCGCGTGTGACATTTGAGCGGCGTGGTCGGATCGGATGGCCCCGGGGCCCGGCGTTGAGAGGGCCGCTGTATACAACACAGCTGACCGTGTCTGACAGGAGCTGGGAGCCGCTAGAGACATGTCTCTGTGGGTTTGGTGTGAGGGCCCTATGCATTACATGCTGGGAGGCTGTGCCGTCCACGCTCACAGTAAGCGTGTTTCAGACGGGGGGTGGTGATAACAGGATAACTCGGTTATGGTTCTTTGCAGGCAGGGGGGGGGGGATTATCTCCCTGAGGCAGAGGAACCAGGAAGGGGGAGGGCCTGACCAGAAACACGCCTTCTGTAATTACACTGAGCGGTTAATCATGTAAACACGCCATCATCCACGGGCATTTAGCGGAGATACACATTAGGAGCGCGTAGGGGTTAGAGAGTGACTCAGATACACGTCATGAAGGAGCAGGTAGGGGTTAGACAGTGATTCAGATACAGGTCATCAAAGAGCAGGTAGGGGTTAGACAGTGATTCAGATACAGGTCATCAAAGAGCAGGTAGGGGTTAGACAGTGATTCAGATACAGGTCATAAAAGAGCAGGTAGGGGTTAGACAGTGAGCATTTGGATTGGAGGTCAAACACTAGGCCCTAGACTATCATCTGAACAGTTCATCATGGGGTCGTCTCTCTCTGAACTGAAGCCTTGTGGGTCCAGACGACGTGAGGGGCGTTGTCCTAGCCTGTCCCGATGTAACAGAGTCTACCTCCATCACTGGAGACGGAGGAGGAGTGACGGAGGAGCCTTGTGGAGGCACAGGCTGCCCAGCTCCCTGGTGTCTTTCTGGGATTAGAGGATTCTGCTCTGGGGGGTGACGCAAGGGCTAAACACACCCACTTAGCACTGCTCTGAAGGCACACACGCACACACACACACACACACACACACACACACACACACACACACACACACACACACACGCACGCACACGCACCGGCAGGCACACAAACACACAGGCATGCACACACACACGTATGCACACATACAGACACACACAGGCCCACAGAGGCAACCACATATACAAACACGCACGCATAGACAAACATGCACACACATATTCGAACACACACATGCAAAAACATTCCAACACACACATGCAAACGTACACACACACTAGCACACACAAGCTTGCAATGATACAGACTTATCCACACACGCACACAGACACTGCATGTCGTTGACACACATACAAACCTGCAAGCACACGCACAAGAACACACACAGTCACACAATCACACAGGCAGGCCATCAGTGGGGGCGATGGCAGCAGACGGTGACAGAAGGCTTGTCGGAGGAGCCCGATATGGGGGAGTCAGCTCTAACCATGTTGCTAACTTGGGCCACTAATGCCCTTCTCCATCCCAGGGAAACATCCAGGGACATCCCATAATGTGAGCAGCACCGGAGAACAAACCTCACCCCGGAGACTGGAGCTTCAGCTTGGCAACACCCCACCCGAAATACCCCATGAGGTAACTGCTAACACGCTCCTAGATAATGCTAACAGTAACACATAGCACTACATCGTGTTACTGCCTGCTTTAGTACTTATATAGCACTACATCAAATTACTGCATGCTTTAGTACTTATATAGTATTACATCATGTTACTGCCTGCTTTAGTACTTATATAGCACTACATCAAGTTACTGCATGCTTTAGTACTTATATAGTATTACATCATGTTACTGCCTGCTTTAGTACTTATATAGCACTACATCAAATTACTGCATGCTTTAGTACTTATATAGTATTACATCATTACTGCCTGCTTTAGTACTTATATAGCACTACATCAAGTTACTGCATGCTTTAGTACTTATATAGTATTACATCATGTTACTGCCTGCTTTAGTACTTATATAGCACTACATCAAGTTACTGCATGCTTTAGTACTTATATAGTATTACATCATGTTACTGCCTGTAGTACTTATATATTACTACATCATGTTACTGCCTGTAGTACTTATATATTACTACATCATGTTACTGCCTGCTTTAGTACTTATATAGTATTACATCATGTTACTGCCTGCTTTAGTACTTATATAGCACTACATCAAGTTACTGCATGCTTTAGTACTTATATAGTATTACATCATGTTACTGCCTGTAGTACTTATATATTACTACATCATGTTACTGCCTGCTTTAGTACTTATATAGTATTACATCATGTTACTGCCTGTAGTACTCGTATATTACTACATCAAGTTACTGCCTGCTTTAGTACTTATAGTATTACATCATGTTACTGCCTGTAGTACTCATATATTACTACATCATGTTACTGCCTGCTTTAGTACTTATATAGTATTACATATCATGTTGCTGCCTGTAGTACTCATATATTACTACATCAAGTTACTGCATGCTTTAGTCATTATATAGTATTATATCATGTTACTGCCTGTAGTACTTATATATTACTACATCATGTTACTGCATGCTTTAGTCATTATATAGTACTACATCATGTTGCTGCCTGTAGTAGTACTTATAGAGTACTACATTATGTTACTGCTTGTAGTACTCATATATTACTACAGCATGTTACTGCCTGTAGTAGTAAGAATATAGTAGTACTCATATAGTACTACATCATGTTACTGCCTGTAGTAGTAAGAATATAGTAGTACTCATATAGTACTACATCATGTTACTGCCTGTAGTAGTAAGAATATAGTAGTACTCATATAGTACGACGTCATGTTACTGCCTGTAGTAGTACTCGTGTAGTAGTACTACATTCATCTTGTCCTGGTACTGCAGCAGAACCATCTAGTGCTACCATCTGTCCCAACAGGACCCCAGCGCCTCACAGAAGGACCTGGTCCTCACTGCAGTTCCACCAGCTACTTCTGAGCTGTGCTCCACCAAACGCAGGATTTTAAATGTACACCGACTAGGGCTGTTGGCCGGCTGCCTCCCGCTGAGTGGAGGGCGAGGCCGTGTGTTTGGATACAGCTCAGAGAGGCTTGGCTAGTGTCCTGTGATGCCTGCTGCAACAACAGCAGTGTTAGATTAGCTGCAGGGCTCAGCCTCTGTGTTAGGGGAAGCTCTGAAAGCCTATAGAGTCTCGTATGGCCCGGCCGCAGCCAGCTCTTCAATCATTCACCGCCGGGACACACACGGGGGACGCTGCAGCCTGCAGACCGTACAGCCCTGTTTGGTTTGCTGACAGGGAGCTTGGCACTACGGTATCTGGGTACGTTATGACTAGATATAGCTAGAGTCCCACCCCCTGCGCCTCAAGAAGGGGGAACCAAACAGGGTGCAGGGGGACATTACCTCACCGCTACTGGTGGCATCAATGCACCACGATAGAGACCTTGCAGCCAAAACTATGAGGGTCTGATAACCTGTGATCCATACAAGAGTTAGTTACTAGCGGTAGCAGCATCGAGGGTACGATCCGGTAACCTGTGATCCAAACAGGAGTTAGTTACTAGCGGTAGCAGCATCGAGAGTACGATCTGGTAACCTGTGATCCAAACAGGAGTTAGTTACTAGCGGTAGCAGCATCGAGGGTACGATCTGGTAACCTGTGATCCAAACAGGAGTTAGTTACTGGAGGTGAACCGATGAGGGTCAGACCTGATACACTGTGATCCATACAAGAGTTAGTTACTGGAGGTAGCACCATGAGGGTCAGATCTGATACCCGTGATCCACATAGGAGTTAGTGACTAGAGGTAGCATGATGGGGGGGTCAGACCTGATACCAGACCGGAGTTATTAGGTTACCTGTGCTCCATGCAGGAGGAGAGGGGCTCCACACAAGCCGTGACGGCCCCGATGGAGAAGCAGGCCTGGACCAGTGGGTCAGGGTGCGAGAGGATGGCCTGGATCACCTCCAGAACATCAGTGTACCTGCAGCCAAGAGACGATGGGGATCAGCATCTCATGGGTCCATTACACCAGAAGGGATGCAACTAAATGAGTTGGCATAAGTCATTGATTTAAACCGGTTCAGTGCTTCATATTTAATTTATTTAAACCTGCTCAGGGCTTTATAAGTAATAGATTTAAGGCAGCTCATGGCTTCATAATGAGTTGATTTAAGGCAGCTCAGGGCTTCATAAGCAGTTGCCTACAGCAGGTACTTTGTTAGGAGTGGGTTCCACTGTCAGTCGTCTTACCCTGGGGTGAGCAGCAGTAGGCGGGACTTGGGCACCACGGCCCGCTGGTTGTCCAGGAAGTTGGACAGGAAGTGTTGGAGGTGAGAGGCGGAGAATCCATCGCTGCTGTCAGAGTCGGGCTGGTACACCACCCAACTACAGGTGGAGACCCAGAGGTAATGAGATACTTACAATGACAACAACATGAATAGTGATTCATGTTTCTATGTGTGCTGCGCTACTTGGAGCAGTATAAATAATAACATTGTGAAGTATCGGGGTGAGCCCTCTCACCTTCCTCCCTCCTTGGTGAGCTGGGCCAGGCTGTTCTTCCAGCTCCCCGGCAGACCGCTGACCACGGTGACGACCACCTGACCACAGGGGAACCGGGCCGCAGCCAATCAGCAGAGAGCACAACACAACCGAGCCTGCACAAACTGCTGTGTGTGGTGTGTTCAAGTCCGAGTGTGTAGTAGTGTGCGTTCTGTTTAAGTCCTTGTGTGTAGTCGTGTGTGTTGTGTCGAGTGTGTGGTAGTGTGTGTTGTGTTATGGTCCTTGTGTGTAGTAGTGTGTGTTGTGTCGATTGTGTGGTAGTGTGTGTTGTGTTAAGGTCCTTGTGTGTAGAAGTGTGTGTTGTGTTTAAGTCCTAGTTTATAGTAGTGTTTGTTGTGTTGATTTCCTAGTGTGTAGCAGTGTGTTGTGATTAAGTCCAAGAGTGTAGTAGTATGTGTCCTATCGTGTAGTTCCATTTTTGAAACAGAAACTAAAATGAAAGAGAAGCTCTAGTGAAAAGGAAAGTCCAGTAGGACAGAACCTGGAGGGGAACCGTTCTCTAGTGGGAGGGAATGTCCAGTAGGACAGAACCTGGAGGGGAACCGTTCTTTAGTGGGAGGGAAAGTCCAGTAGGACAGAACCTGGAGGGGAACCGTTCTCTGGTTAAAGGAAAGGTCCAGAACCTAAGGGGGAGCCGAGGTTCAGAGTCTCTCTGTCTGTGTCAGCTGGCCGTCCTCTCACCTTGTCTGGGGGCTTGGTGAGGGGGGTCCTTAGGTCTGCGGAGGGGAACAGTGCCCCCAGGTGGTCGTTCAGGATGGGCTCCTGGCCCACGCTGCTCAGAGAAAAGTGTTGAAGGAACCTGGTGGACAAAACACACTGACTTTAAATACGATTTAAAATGCATGCGTGTTTTGTAAGTGAGTAAGAGAGTGAATGAGTGAGTAAAATGCGATTGTGCGTGTGTGAGGGTGTGTGTGTGAGTGATTGACAGGGTAAGTGTGATCGTTTTGTGTGTGAGTGAGTGAGTGTGATCGTTTGTGTACGAGTGTGTGAGCATGTGCACGTACATGTCCTGCTCAGGCAGGTGGGAGTAGGAGGTCTTCATGCTGCCTCTTCTCTTGGCCACTGGGGGCTCGTGGCTCTCATGAAGCTTCTGCAGTCTGTTGTGCCTGGAAGGAGTGGAGCGCTACTCAGTACCATTTAGTCATTTAGCGGAAGATCTTATTTATTTATCAGATACAGGTCATTAAGGAGCAGGAAGGGGTTAGACAGTGAACACAGAGAGCGTTTATTAAGGAGCAGGTAGGGGTGAGACAGTGTATTCTAACAGGTGTGAGGAGGAAGTCAGGCGGCCAGGAGAGACGATTGTTTCCTTACATGGTCCTCTGGTCCCAGCTCAGCTCATCTTTGTCCACCAGCTGCAGACGGAGAGCTGAATCTGAGCTCTTCCACACGGAGAGCACCTGGAAGGGAGAGGAGGACCGGTGAAGAGCCTGGACACCAGGCCCAGACCCGGCTAGGAACCCACTGCAGGGCCTAGCCGGTAGGCAGTAGCTCAGGGGGTAGAGCGGGTTGGCTGGTAACTGCAAGGTTGCTAGTTCGATCCCCGGGCTCCGCCTTGAGTGTCGAGGTGTCCCTGAGCAAGGCACCTCGCCCTGACTGCTCCTGACGAGCTGGCTGTCGCCTTGTATGGTTGACTCTGCCGGCGGTGTGTGAATGTCTGCATGGTTGGGTGAATTTCTGGTAATATTGTAAAGGGGTTTGGATAAAAGAGCTATATAAATGCAGTCCATTAACCATTCTTAGACGGGAGGCTTCTCGGTGCTTCAACTAAATGTGTGATTGAGTTCCGCCGTGTTCATCACGTTGGTCGAAGCAGTGCTCTCTTCACTTCTACCCCGTGCTGCCAACAGAGAAGACCACAGGCCCGGAGAGGGCCAGGTGGCTGGTGACCCGAGAGGAGCAGGTCCTACCTTTGAGAAGAAGGCCTTGTGGCTCTTGGACCTGGGCTGGAGGGCGAAGAGGAGGCATTGGTCTGGGCTCTGGAGCGGGAAGGGGAGGTGATCCAACAGGGTGTTGTCGTACTCCACGAACAGAGAGGCCACCGCTTCAGAGTCCTGCAACACAAGACACAGACGAAGACATTGAGTCGACACGCAGATCACGCACTTAAACCTTCGGTCATACACACAGACCCCTTCTACCGGTGGTTCACTAGTTCTTTTGGACAGAGCGGTGGTCCTACCTCATGAGAGAAGCTGATGTGATGGACAGAGTGGTGGTCCTACTTCATGAGAGAAGCTGATGTGATGGACAGAGCGGTGGTCCTACCTCATGGAAGAAGCTGATGCTGCTGATGTGTTGTGTGGACAGAGTGGTGGCTCCGTATTGGGGATGGACAAACAGCAGTCCCTCCGAGAAGAAGCTGATCTTTCCTACAAGTACACGCAAAGACATTCACGTTTCCGTAGAAAAAACGCTGCTTCAATCGACGATATAAACAATATGTAGTTGTGAGTGTTTGTGTTTAAGTCCTAGTGAGTAGTAGTGTGTGTTGTGATAAAGTCCTAGTGAGTAGTAGTGTGTGTTGTGATAAATCCTAGTCTGTAGTAGTGTGTGTGTTGGTATAAATGCTAGTGTGTACTAGTGTGTGTTGTGTCTAGTGTGTAGGAGTGTGTGTTGTGATAAGTCCTACTGTGTAGTAGGGTGTGTTGGGTCTAGTGTGTAGTAGTGTGTGTAGTGATTAAGTCCTAGTGTGTAGTAGTGTGTGCTGTACTAAATGTCCTCGGGCGGTGGTGGCGGTGGTGTTGGAGCGTACCCTCCTCGGGGGTGGAGAGCAGGCTGGAGGAGCAGACGTAGGCTCCGTCCGCCCCCGTCAGAGCTCTGCCCAGGCAGGTGTCCTCTTCCTTCTGCTGGAGAGAGGACACCATTCAGAACATCACACTCACAATCACACCTCATTAAGCTCAGCTTAGCGTTTAACCTTACGTCTCTCTACATTGGTTATGGTGGAAGCATGAAGGTGGTGGAGGAATGCACAATGTGCACTTTAAAGGTTAACGATGTATGAATATGAACAAGATTTGAAGGGACCCTCCAAGGTTATCTGGGGACCCCCAAGGTTTCAGATCCTAAACTCACTTTAACCAGGAGCTGGGCTTGCTCTGACTGCTTCACGTCCCCCTCAACCTGAAAGAAAACCACCGCAGGGATTAAAGAGTAAATAATATTCAGCATTATATACCATGTATACCACAGATACCATGTAGTGTTACCCACAAACTGTCGCCTATAGGTTCATTCTTTAGAGTACATAGACAAAGGGAAATCCACGCTCGCTGTTTCATATTTAATAATTTCTCAATCCAAGTTATACCCCCGTCATTCCTCACTCTGCGATGACACTTTCATGTGCCGCGTATAATTCAAGTGACGTTTTGACAATGTTATTATTCACTACATGTTTTGACGAAGCAAAAGCCGTTGTCATTTGCTGTGAGTGGCCTAGTGCCATCTGACGCTAGGGAACAGCAGCTTGCAGCACGTAGAGCGTGGCTGGTTTGTAACGCTACGCACCTGCCAGCAGGCGTAGCGAGGGACCGTTGTGGTGAGGACGGTGTAGCAGCAGTCAGGAGAAACACCGCCATCTACAGGAGAAACAACACATCACACAGCACCGTGTTTATCTGGGGAAGGAACTTCCTAGCCACCACGGCCCCTTAAAAAGGTCTTCACAGGTCACACCTTAAACCAACACATGCCCCTTAAAGACTCAATGAATTGCCCTTATATTATCAATAAGGCTTCCTGGCCATTTATCATATCAGCTATTTTTCTAATGTCTGCATCCGAGTGAGGGTTAGGCCTCCCGGACCCTTAGTATAACGCTAATATTATATGGTTTGTGGTGGATTTTACACCCAACATCACTAAATACAACACTCAGTTACACAACAACGGTAATTAAAAAGTATAAAGTTGGCGTGGGTCGTTACCACGGAGATAACACGCAGATTTCTTTAAATCACACAGTGTTCGAATTCCACCTGAACCCGCGGGCTCACTGGTGTGTAACAGGTTCGATGTGTATTGGTGATGGGAGACCTGTTGTTTGGTATATCATAGGTGGATAAAGCTCTGGGCTGTCCGCACCTTTCTGCTGAATGTTGATGCTGGACTCCAAGAAGCACTCGGAGAAGACTACAGATCCCAGGTCCCCTCCGCCCCGCTGGAGGTCTGGGATGTCCGCTACAGTCATGGAGGCCTGCAGGGTACCAACAAGAGACAGGTGATGCCACGGACAGTTTGTGAGAAATAGGTTGGGGTTCCAGGCGTCTCTTGCGTTACTCACAGTTTTCACCATGTATCTGCTCCCTTCGTCGCTGAGGGGGACGACCCTGGGACATACAGAGGCAGATCAGTGGTTAGTGTCTGGTGAAGACTAGAGCAAAGACTCTACAGCGGGTAATAACCTTAAACCAGCAGCACCTACCTTCCCTCGTTATTCACAGCCTGAATGGTGAACTCACTCTTGGACCTGTGGAGTGGTGAGGCCAAGAAACGCTTAGCGTTAAGTAAAGTAAGGAATATATAAATAATGAGACTGGATTGTGTGTGGAAAGTCTGTAGTATTAAGTACCTGAGTGCGCTGCGATACTGACATAAGTTCAAGGACTCCAGAGCCAGAAGAAAGGTTTGCTCCGCTACGTCTTTAGCCTGAAGAGAAAGCACACTGAGCTGTGAGCAAGGCAATCGTTGATTATACATTCCTCTTGACAGATTATAAAAGAAGCCGTCTGGTGTAAAGCTCTGCTCTTGACTTAAATGAAAGGAAGCAAGAGTCAGGGTCAAGAGTAATCAGGCTTTTCATCTGTGATTCGTTCAGGAGGAGAACCCAGCATGCTTCCTCTATCCTCTACTGAGCTGCACCCTTGAGAAGCAGTACCTTGGATGAGCTGGACGAACACGAGAAGCACTTGATGCCTGCCAGGACGGCCTGCACGACGGCAGAGTAGATCTGGGACAGGAGCCTGCAACACACACACATGGACCATGAAACTACTGTCACCATGATCACTTCAATATGTCTGAGACAGGTTCTCATGTATCATGAACACACTTCACTGTGTCTGAGACAGGTTCTCATTAGAGATGTCCGATATTATCGGCCCACCGATATTATCGGCCCGATATTAGCATAAAAATGTAATATCTGTCAATATCGGTATCGGATTTTTTTTGCCTTAAAACCGATTTTTTTTTTTTTTTTTATAGCTCAAATAAATGTTTTCAAAATTGTGCAGTACAGTGCACATTGTAATTGACTCATATTTGTGCATTTATTCAATTAAGGTTATTGAGTTTTAGTTAAAGAAAGTTAAAGAAACATACTGCTATGTTGCACATAGTTGTTCAGGTACAATGTTTTATCATTTGTGAAGTCAAGTTTGCCCTATTTGTTGTGGGCATTGTCAAGATTATCTCAGGGAGAGTGTAATCCAAACTGTTGTCTGAGACCATTAAAAAAATAAAAATAAACATGGCACTTTTCCCTTAAATTAAGTTGAAGTATTTTTCTTATTTTGCACAGACAATGTTAACATTTGGAAAGCCTTGTTGCATTCAAGAATGCATCCAGTGGGCATCACAATAACATTAAGCATGTTGTGTTAATTCCACAACAGGAGATATGTAATGTTACCTAAATTAGGTTTGAGGAAAAATAACCCAAATATCGACATCGGTATCGGCTGATATCGGAATCGAAAATTGAGAGTTGGACAATATCGCATATCGGATATCGGCAAAAAAGCCAATATCGGACATCCCTAGTTCTCATGCATTATGAACACTTCACTATGTCTGAGACAGGTTCTCATTCATTATGAACACTTCACTATGTCTGCGACAGGTTCTCATGTATCATGATCACTTCACTATGTCTGAGACAGGTTCTCATGCATTATGAACACTTCACTATGTCTGTGACAGATTCTCATGTATCATCATGAACACTTCACTTTGTCTAAGACAGGTTCTCATGTATCATGAACACACTTCACTATGTCTGAGACAGGTTCTCATGCATTATGAACACTTCACTATGTCTGCGACAGGTTCTCATGTATCATCATGAACACTTCACTTTGTCTGAGACAGGTTCTCATGTATCATCATGAACACTTCACTTTGTCTGAGACAGGTTCTCATGCATTATGAACACCCGGAACACTTACAGGTGATCTGTTTTATGCTGTCCGCCATTTGTTTTCCCTACGAAGGAAACCAAGTATTAATACACAGTGTGTTAAACGAACGAATGAATGAATTATTAAACAATAAACTAAACACATTACATTTCTCGTCAGGGCAGATACTGTGATGTTCGTGTCATAGATTGAGGTGTTGGAGGTAGGGATCTGGTAGTAGGAGTATGGGATTGTATACACAGGCCTATATAAGGCCTATGTATACATGGCTGTACTGTAAATCACTTGGGAGCGTGTTCTTACCAAGGTAAGGGCTGTGCGTGGTCCCGAAGAAGTAGGTGCGAGCGCAGGCCAGGGGGCCCTTGGGGGCCACACACTGCAGAACCTACAGGGAACAGATGGTTGGGTTCACAGGGTGAAACGCAGCAACACGGTGTACTCTCACTTTGTGTGTGGTGCGGAGCTGTGTGTTGCCGTGGTTTTGTGTGTGCTCAGGGATGTGGGTGTGTGTAGATTTGTGCGATTGTGTGATTTGTGTGGGCTTGGGCTGCGCTCCGTTCCTACCATGGGTTGATGTGTGTGGGCTTGTTGAGCTTTATGGGTATGTTTATGGATAAATACCTTCCAGGGCTCTGACACTGTGTGTGTGTGTGTGTGTGTGTGTGTGTGTGTGTGTGTGTGTGTGTGTGTGTGTGTGTGTGTGTGTGTGTGTGTGTGTGTGTGTGTGTGTGTGTGTGTGTGTGTGTGTGTGTGTGTGTGGAGCTCCCACCATGTGTGTGGCGGGGCCGCCGTGGGTGCCGGTGCTGCGGACCACGTGGCTCTCGGAGGGGAAGTTGAAGGAGTAGCTCTCCAGCTCCTCCTTGGAGGAATGGCTTCCAAACAGCATGAAGGGCTGTCTGGCCTTACTGCAACACAGCACACACGACGCGCGTGTGAATGACCAGCGACACCCCACAGAATGACCCGTTACCCACCTGGGTGTGTCACATGTGTGCGGGCCAGAGTCGGGCATGCTACCTGTTCTCTGGGATGTTGCTGGAGATCAGCCCGTGGGAGTAGTAGCTTCTGAACACCTGGAGGTTCACATGAACACATCTCAGAAACGTTGAGACCGGGGGGCACCAGACAGGATGTTTAAACTCAACTATCTTGCATTCGGAAAGGTCATTAAATGCTAGTGACACAGTGATTTAGACAAGTGGGTTAGACAGGGGAGTCAGACAGGGGAGTCAGGCAGGTAAGACAGACGCATAAGTCGGACAGGTGAGACACACAGGTGGAAGACCTACCTCTCCTGCCTGGGCTTCGGACACCTCCTGGATGGACAGATGACTCTCCAGGTCCATGCTGGAGAAGAAGTTACTCCACTGCTTCTCAAAGTTCACCAGGTCCTTCAAAACACAACAACATCACGTCGATCCACTTCATCATTCAATGTAGCCCCGTTTCATCTCTCAACTGCTCGACGGGCCTCCACCAAGCGGCCACCTTGGTTCTAAACACCAGCTTGTTGGAGAAACAGAAGGCAGAGGACTCTATTGATCCTGGACTTAACTTTTGCCAAAGCAGCAAGTACAGCCAAGAAGTAATAATGATAATAATTTATCAGTTTTTTATAGCGCTTTTCTAAGTACTCAAAGACTCAAAGTAGAACATAATAAGTAAACAAAGGAGGGATAAAACAACACATAGAGACTATGTCCATATACACAATGAGTAGTAGAACTGTAGATGCTAAATAAATGTATACACAGTCAACAGTAGTAAACCTTATATAATGGTTTTGAGAGCAGTGAGATTATCAAAGTATGTATCTGAACTGGGCAATAGAAGGACCGACTGGGACCAGTTGAAGGTCTTGGTGGTAATGTAGCATTACCTCTGCTAGGATGTTCTCCAGGGACAGTGGGTCCAGCCGGCTGTACATCTGCCCCAGCCTCTCACTGATGTCCATGAGCTGGATCACAGGAGAAGACATAGTGAGACTCACGGTTCACAGCTCACTGGGGGAGTGTACCGCTGTCTACAGCGCCTTAAATGTTGTGGTCACAGCAGTCTGCTGTGTTTTCCTCCTCCTGGGTCTGCCACTCCTCCTGTCTGTCTCACTTCCTCATCTGCAATCATGCTCACCTGGTCTTCATCTCCAATCAACTCCCCTTCATAAACCCTTGGATTCCCTGCTGTCGGTGCCAGATCGTACTACGCACTACAGTGGTAATGATACATGCCTGGCTCCAGTAATTCTTGTTACCTCGATCTCGCTCTCTCGTCTCTTGAATGTTTTTTGACCACAACCCAACTCTGTTTTCCTCTGCCTGCAGTTATCCGGATCCCTCACTCCAGCTCGCCTGCCTCGCTCTCCCCCCAGCTACCTCATCCACTACCTGCTCCCCCGTCTCATTCAATAAACCCTTTTTCTTCAATTCAACATCGTCTCCGTCTGCTCTTGGGTTCAGCATCGTTTATCATAACATTAAAGGAGAAATCCGGTGTAAAATGGATCTGGGATATGTTTGTTATGATAACGAGTTGGAATGTTCGTTTGGGGCCAAAAATGCGCACAGACGCATTCTTCAGTTGGCTGTTTTTAGCCGATTATATCAAAACGCTATAAACTTGGAACGATAGGGGCATGTGTTATGGTAAAAACTGAAACGCTATTTTAAACCACTTAAAAGGCTACAAGTAGCCCAACACTTCTTTGGGGGGGTCTTAACATTTAAATTTAGGCATTGATAACTTTGTAGGTGTACAGATTGTTTATTAAAAAGGACATTTTATACACATCCATCAGTAGTTCACCCGTCGACGCCATCTTGTTTTTAAGACTCGATAGGTAGATTGACGAACACCGAGATTGTGAAATCCGTCAACAACACGCAAGCTCTGTGTTCGCCAATCTACTTAACTACTGATGGTATTGTGTGTATAAAATGTCCTTTTTAATAAACAATCTGTAAAATTACAAAGTCATCAATGCCTCGTTTTATATGTTAAGACCATTATTATACTAACAAAGAAGTGTCGGGCTACTTCTAGCCTTTTAAGTGGTTTAAAATAGCGATTTAGTTTTTACCATAACACAAGCCCCCATCGTTCCAAGTTTATAGCGTTTTGGTAGAATCGGCTAAAAACAGCCAATTTAAGAATGCGTCTATACGCGCTTTTTTGGTCCCAAACAAACATTCCAACTCGTTATCATACTAAACATATCCCAGATCCATTTTACACCAGATTTCTCCTTTAAAGGTCCAATATGATACCACCAGCTGTGAGTGTGATTAGCCGTTACAAGCCGTTTTGAAAATCAGCTTCTAGTGACATCAAAAATGGGTGTGTCCACGTAGATGTATGACGGATAGATGAGCAATGTTTGCTGCATTCCACTGGGTAGGCAGGTAGACTGATCTATCCAGCACACATCTAGGTGGACACTCCCACTTGTGATGTCACTAAAACAAAGGAAGAGGCATATTTTCAAAACGGCTTGTAGTGGCTTATCACACTCACACCTGGTGGTATAATATGGGACCTTTAATGGCGCGTTTCCACTGCAGGGTGCGGAACGGATCGGATCGCAAAGGTGCGGATCGGGTCGCGTTTCCACCTCCAAAAGTGGGCGTGACCGGGACTTAGCCGTACCCGGTTTGGCCTCGTTTTCAGGACTCCTCCGTTGGGGTACTGAAAACGAGACGAGACGCCTGAAAGGGTCCCAGGATATTCTAGCTATATCCTGCTTGGGCGAACAAGGAGGTGGAGACGTTCGTCTGCATTCTTGGGGAGGAAGACGTTGTTTACGATGTTTACGTAGCTGCCGCGGCGATCGACATCCGGCCTACCACAAAGGGTACCGTCGGCGGTGGAAACGCGACCTCGGAACTGAGCTTGGCTATACCGCCCCCTCCCTACCGCACCTTTGCGATCCGATCCGTTCCGCACCCTGCAGTGGAAGCGCGGCATAAGACGGTGAACAGGGTCCGGGTTGGGGTTCCCTGGGCCTACCTTGTACTTCATGGTGAAGAAGCTTCCTCCCCCGATGCCCTCCAGGGCGAAGGCTTGGACGATGGGCCACTTCTCCAACATGAACATGTGGAAGTTCTGCATGTGTCCTGGAGCAACATGAGGTCGGTGTCGTTACAGCTTATGCCATGGTTGCATGGAGTTAGGGCTGTGCAATTAATCAAATTTTGATTGTGATTTCAATTTTTGTGTCAAATGATCTCAAAAATCTTTCTTAGATTATATTTTTCTGTATTTTTTTCCTAGTATAATTATTTTATTCATTCAATGTTTTATATGGAACAGCTGGATACATATTTGTGCATTACATTTTCTAATTTAATCATTTGTATATTTTTATAAGAATTTTTATAAGATTTCAATAGTGATTTCAATAGTGGCCAAAATAATCGTGATTATGCTTTTTTCCATAATCGAGCAGCCCTATATGGAGTGACTCAAACCAGCAGGTGGGTAGGCCCCAGTCTATCAGACCAGTGTGTACAACATTACAGGGTCAATGTGGGAGAGTCTGGACAGAGGAACCCATGATCCTACCCTGGGAGCTGAAGGGCACTCGGACGCAGCTGCAGTCCTTCATCATGGAGACGAAACTGGAGATCTTGAACTCTTCAGCAGCCTCCTCATCCTCATACTGGGGACACAAGGTGGAGGGTTAGCAATATGCATCCTGTTTCTCTTTTGTCAAGGAATAATAAAATAAATAATAATATACATAGAGAGAAAATTATTGGAGCCGAGGTGGAGGTGTTGACAGCTTGGGTGGAGGACAGCAGGCTTGGAGATCAGGGGGTGGAGTTGGAGGGGTGGAGGGCTGAGGGTGGAGGGCGACGGTGGAGGTGTGGAGGGATAGGGTGAAGGTGCAGAGGGATAGGGGTGGAGGGGAGGCTGTACCTCGCTGGGTGTGAGGCAGTAGAGGTGGAGGTTCCTCCAGTGGGAGACGTATGGCAGCAGGTAGCTGTAGTTGACGGGGTTACAGTACAGGTGGACACAGTCCCACTGGATCAGCAGGATCACGTCTGCCCAGGACAGAAGGAACGTCACATTAGTAATGCTGAGAGAGTGAAGCATGTAATTATGTTGAGAGAGAATCCAGAGTATAACTATGGTAAGGGGGAAGACAGAATAACCAACTGTGTTCAAACCACCTTTTAAAGATATGTCTCGCCCTTTTTTATGTTTTTATCATTATCGTCATTGTATTGCAATCTTGAAAGGAGAAAGGGATTTTGAGACCCAAACATCACATACATGATCAGAAATGTTCCCTTGAATTCTTAGAATAAGCATTAATGTAATCATCAATACTATTTTTTGCATCTGATAATGCATTTTGTAAATCTCCAGCTTCGGTTTTAAGGCCCCATCAGGCCCAGAAACTCACCATCCAACACCTCTTCAGGGAACTCCTCCAGCACATGGTCCAAGTTCATCTGGTTCTTCCCATACAGGCCGTAGAACAGGAAGTTGGCCAGCTCGGTGCAGCCTGCGTTGTACCGGCTGTCGATACCTAAAGATGACAACCCTTATAATAAAACACTATACATAATAACACATAATAACCTCGCCTGTCAACGACGTGAGCGTAATGATGGGTAATGATGGGACTCACCCAGGACGCAGAGGACACCGTCCGCGGTGGGGCTGCCCCCCTCGGAGAGTAGAGCCTGGACCCGACGGAGCCGAGAACAGCTGGAACAACAGGACGTTGGAATATGTCAGTTATATACATAAATATAGAATACGAGCCGGTACAACAGCTGGAACCACAGCAACACGCCAGCGTTCAGGGTCCATTATATACATTAGTGCACAAGTATGAGCATGTAACGTTAAGATTATTACCGTTATAATGCTGATTACGGAAAAAGGTTGAATTCACTGTTATGGCAGAGGGGGCTAAACTGAATGTTATCTGTATATAGGAATGTGTATTTTAGATAATATAAGACCGTTTTTCTCAATATATTGAGGATAAAGGTGAATGAAGAGCCCTTCCCTCTCCTCCCGAGTACTCGGAGGCACGGCCGTTAGCCACCGAGCTCCGCCGTCGCCTCGTCGTTCTCCCCACAAACTGACGGTTCCTGACATTACCTGACGGCCGGGTTCATCCCGGGGTGTTTGCCGCTCATCAGCCTTAGACCCGCCATCTTATTCTCGTTTACAAATCTGTTTTTATCGTTGTTTTCAGCCCGGGCGCGTCTTCCTCATCTCAGCTGGCCTTCCAGCCGGACAACGTCTACACAGAATAACGTAGCAACCGACCGAACCATTCGAGGGGCAGGGGAGTTACGATAAACTCGACTATACACTCCTGAAACTCTGACGATATTTTACGTTACCATTGCATTTCGAACCTTATAATATGAATAAACATATTAATATGTATTGTCTAACACCTACGAATAATTGGTTATTGACTCGATTGTTCTCAACTGGCTGACTGTAAACCCCTATTTTTCTGGGATAGAGGCGTTGTGTTTTGAGTCCGTCCAGAGCAGTGACAGCACCAAGAAGTCGCGCGCAGGACCCCTGCCAAGGCGATGGCGTAATCATACAGTAATGTCAGCTGTGATTCAAATTCAACCGATTTCATGCAGCATATGTTATGTGGTTGGAATGCAAAAAGTATACATGTCAGGGACACATGCACGCACGCACACATACACTTAATACACAGTAGAAGGTTATTTTATTTATTTAAACAAAATGTTGTTCAATTAATGGAACAACATAATAAGAATAAACACTGTCATAACATTGTCATAAGAGCATGTTCAATATGTAATAGACTTGGAAGTACAAGTGTAATATTTCAACACAATGAACAATGACAGGAAGTTTGTCCTGTAACCATGTCTTGTAAAAAGAGAATTAATAAAGTACATTAAGTAAAAAAATCAAGTTGACTTTAGGGTGGTTGATCTGGCTTTCGAATATGTATTTTGGACAATTAGTATGCATCCAAGATAATAACTTACAATAATAGTGTTTTTGTATCGCTTTGGATAAAACCATGTGTGTCTAGTGCGTACTCTGTGTCTGGTACAATACAGTACAACCACAAGATCTGAGTACAACACGGTGGTGCCGACTGAGCTAGCTAGCTGCCAGCCCCATACATGAGATCAGATGTGTATTTCTATTGAAGCAGAGGGTGGAGTGTGGGGCAGAGGTTTGTTTGAGGGCCGCGTAGCCCTGTGGAATGTACTTCCTCATCCTAGTCTCTATGACGGCTGTGAGGTGAGAACCTCTGGCCCTGAACGACAGGTTTGGATCCAGAGGATCCGGTTTCATCACGGCCAACCAACCAGGAACTAAACACACAAACACAGAGAGTGCCACCATGGGCGACGGTAAGGACTTCTATTATATCTGTTTGAACTTAGCACACATCTATTATGATCTCAAGTTGCTGGTTGCTATCTATCATGTACTATAATTACTTTGATTACGTATAACTCATTAAGTTACTATTAGTTAGTAGTATTGGAATCAGTTAATTAACTAACTTTAAATTCCATATGAACAACACTTAACGCGATTTTTGACATAATAATGGTGGAGATGCGAATCAGTACGAGGGTATAAAACATAAGTTATCTTTGTTAGTCCTGTTGGCACCAAAACATCAGAAAAATATATGTGCAGAAAGACTGTGATTCCGAATGTACGGTGATCCGCTGAATGTCCATCACGGCCCTGGTCTCCAGACAACGGAGCTGAGCTGAGGCGCACCCTGGTGGTGGTCTCCTCGGAAGCCCTCTGGTCTACCCTGACCTCCGTCCTGCAGGATAACCCAGGCGGGGAGGGGATCGGCGTGGTGCTGAGCACAGCGGGACCGTACCGGGTCTGCGACGTCACGGTGGACCAGTGGTCCCTCCGCCTGCTCTCCGTCGCCCTCGGGAAGGACTCGTCCCCCGAGGCCATCGGCCGGGCCTTGGACGGCTGCTTCCGGTCCGTCGGCCGCGGAGCGGTGGTGTTCCTGCTCCTCCTCCGAGGGGGGCGGTACACCGAGGAGGAGGAGGCGCTGGCGGGGGTCCTGCGGGAGCGCTTCGGACCCGAGGTGTTTCGGTTCCTGCTGGTCGTGTCTCTGGAGCGCGACACGGTGGTGGTGGTGGACGTGCTGGACGACGGCCTCCTGGAGCTCATCCGCCTCTGCGACGGGAGGTTCTGCCGGGTCACCGGGGCGCCGGCCACCCGGGCCGAGCTGGCGGCGCTGCGCGCGGCGGTGGAGCAGACGCTGGAGGAGAACGGGGCGGGCGGGTACAGCCAGGAGATGCTGGGCGAGGCCGGCCGGAGGAACACGGAGGACACGGCCATGGGCCTCCTGACGGAGAAGCTGCTGAGGGCGGAGGAGCTGCAGGAGGCCTTCAGGGAGACGGTCAGGCAGCGGGAGGAGGAGCGCGGGAGGGAGCTGGAGGCGCTGAAGAGGAGGCAGGAGGAGGAGAGGAAGAGCGAGGCCGAGGAGCACGGCCGGTATCAGGAGAAGAAGAAGAGCCTGGAGGAGGCGGTGAGGAGTCACGCCTTCATGGTCCAGCTGGAGATGAACGGTGCTCCTGGTAAGAACGTCTCCTGGTTCGTCGGTGTTGTTCATTGGTTCGTTTACTCTGATTTTGACAGGGTCTTTCCACAACACAATATAAAAGTTTAATTATTCTTATCTAGAAAATAGACCAACCCAGTCTCTTTTTATCTTCTAATGAGGTGTACAATATGTTCTAATCATTGTCCATCTATACAAACTTGCGTCAATCTTCTTGTATTTTTGCAGATCCGTTCAATCTGTCGTTGTCTTGTCTCGGTGTCCAAGATGACGAGACCAGGAAGACCTCTGTCATCCTGGTGGGTCTGTCTGGCAGCGGGAAGACCTCCGCCATGAACCTGATCCTGAGGAGAGCGGATCAGCGCTACTCCCCCAGAGACCCCCACCCCGGCCCTCCGGAGCCTCGGCCCGCCACCACCCGCTGCCTGGGGAAGGAGCTCCACCACCAGGGGCAGCGCTTCCTCCTGGTCGACACCCCGGAACTGCTGGACGAGGACGGAGCGGAGAACCTGGAGGTGGTGAAGGACTGCCTGGCCCTGGCGCTCCCGGGCCCACACGTCGTCCTCCTGGTCTTCCAGACGGGCCGCTTCACCCAGGGCGAGGCCGAGCTACTTGCTCAGCTTCCCAAGACCTTCGGTCCCCAGGTTCTGGAGCGAAGCATCGTGGTCTTCACCCGCGCCGACGGCCAGACGTCGAGGAGCGTGGAGCGCTACGTGGCCGACGCCCCCGCCGCTCTCCGGGAGACGGTGCGCCGGTGTGGGAGCCGCTACCACGGGCTGAACGTGGGAGAGTCCCGGAGCGCGCTGAGCTTCCCACAGGTGAAGGACCTGCTCGCGGGGGTCAAGAGACTGGTGGCTTCGCACGCAGGAGAACCGATGGCGTCCAGAAGGTTTTCCACCGAGGAGCTCAGGAAGAGGAAGGAACGCCGTAATATCGAGGATGGATTCTGACGGATCTGCCGTGTGGTGGAACAGTTTTGACGATACAGCTTTTCACGTCTATGATAACATGAATAGAAAGTACACATGAAGGGTTACATGCTCAGACCTGTGATAGGCCGACGGGATGTAATGACATCAAAATTTTGGGGGTTGGGCATAACCACGATTAATGTTTCTGGAAGTTGTGGAATAAACAGTTGATGAACTAATTATTTATCAAAGTTATTGGTTCGCCATTCACCCTAAGCGTTGATGTTGTGATTTGGTTATCAGTTTCTACACTTAAATCACATGTAGAACTGAATAACCAGAGTCTTTTACTGCTGGAAACTGGGAGCTGCCCACTGCCCAGGGCCACCGCAGTCTTCTGCTGCTGGCAATTTGCAGGGATGGTGACGGAAGCGCTCTACGGTTGATCATTCATGTTAATTGGTTCACTGGTTTCTTCTCGATGGATGGGGATCACCGATGCGAGAGGGACGGCTGGGCTGTGATCTCTCTGCGATCTACTTGTCACGGACGTGGAGATGGCACACTCAGCTTCATGCTTCACTGTGCTTGTGTGCGCCTCAGAGGCGCCAAGTGCATTAGAGTCAGTGCTCTGTGCACCGCCATGCGTTCTTTAATGCTAATAAAGATTCCAGGGCTGCATTTTGCCGTAACCATAATGACATGGGGAAGACCCATAATGACTGCTTCATTAAGGCCAGTGTCAGTTAAGCGTTGAGGAAGAATCCGATAGCTAAAGGAAAACATGTCTGTTTATTTACCGCTAGTCCTTAATGTGTGAATGTCTTGGTTTACTTTTGGTTTGGTCTTGGGGCTATTCACCTTTCCGACCCTCGGCGGAAAATCAATTTGTGTCGAGTTCATTTGAGGTCTTGGCTCATCCGTTTAAGAGTTGGTTTTACCGGTTTTAGGGCTAGCTGAAACCCAGAGGCTGTCCCTATAAGGTGTTATCTCCAACACCCTCTTTTCAAACCAGGGTAGTGGTCAGATATGCTCAAAGGTTAAAGCACCACAGACCTGGTAGGATTTGGTGCCTAACACTAAGACATTCAGGCAAAGAAGTGGGAGTTTGAGAGAGAAAGCAGAAAACCAAGCTGTCTACACACTCATCCTGTACAACTTTTCATTGCAAAAATACAGTAAAGTATTTGCAGTGGTTTCGCCAGTAGGCTAAGGTACTGTTTATTCGCAGTAATATTGCTGTATAATATAAATACAATAGATGACTGTTAGAATTTTACATCAAAGCATTTTACATCACAGTGGACATATTGTGCATAGTGTGTAGGCCCATTAAATAGCACCTACTTAGAAGTTACAATTTACTATTTATATTTCACAAATCGGGCGATGTAGTCCAAGCTATTCCTGACTCTCTTTCCTCACTCTGAACCCAAGGGATATTGTGCCCCATGTTTCTTTCCTTTTGCGTAGACGCTGCATTTCATTTACTTAGAAACAAAAACAAGTTGGCAGCGGGTAATGCTAAAGGCTGAACGCAGCTAGCTCCACAGCTGTGTGTCCGGTTGGATTCACGTCAGTGCTGAAGCCCAGGGACTGGCCTGTCCGTTCCTGTCTCCACAGCTTGGTGGGTCGGCTGGGTGTGGGCACTGGGGGTTGTACCCACTGCAGCTAGTCTGAAGTGCAGGGTCTCAAGCTGGTTGGTGTTTCGCCCCCGAGTTTAGATACGGAACCAGACCTGGACCCTAGATCTGCTCAAGACTCTCCAGGTGGGCTCCCCAAAACAGGTAATCAGGCGCTTGATGTAGGTATGATGTTTTGTTCCCACGTTATGGGAAGTTAACGTTAAGTCTGGTTTTGTGTCTCTTTAATTTATTGCTTAAAAACTATGGAGCGTAGACACTCTGGAGAGTAGGCACTCTGGAGAGGTGTCGCGGTGCACTCGGTGTGTAGTCGGGAGGCGGGGAGGGAGCCGAAGTGGAGCGGTAAGGGAGCGGCAGAGGAGCGGTAGGGGAGCGGCAGAGGCGCGGTAGAGGAATGGTAGGGGAGCGGCAGAGCGGCGGCATATGCGCGGTAATTGAGCGGTAGAGGAGCGTCAGGCGCGTCATTGTTTCGAATTCGAGGCGGACCGTCGGCGGAGGCGCACCTGATGTTGATGAAACGTGAAACGATGGACTGTACGGTCGTATCACAGAGTTCTCCATGGATTGTACGGTTTTAACGAATGACTGCGGCGGAAAGGGGAAAGCCAGTCCATAGCTCCAGCGTCCCGGTGGATGCTGCGTTCCAGACCGGGGCATGTGAACCGCACCGGGATGGTTCTGTACCGCTAAAACACCCGGTTCACCGTCCGTCACGGAGCCAGAGCAGACCCAGCCATGGCCTCGGACAGTAAGTCACTAACTTGAATCCCCAATTGTGTCCTGGTCTGGTCGTCTGTCAGCGGTAATGTGCGGATGTTCAGCCGGATCGATGGCTCTACGCGGCGGGTTGTTAAACGGACCGACCGATGGACTGGAGATGTGAAGGCCCGTTTGTTATCCATTATATTGTGTTTCCGTTAAAGGCCTGTTTGCCGTAATGTTGGCCCAATCTGTGGGTTGATGACGCCATATCTCGTATTGAATACGCTACTAGTGTGTCTGGTCCAGGCTAGTTATCCATCCTGTAGCCTGCTCTCATCCCACTCATGGTCGACATAGGCCTATAATTATTATGTTCAGGTAGGGATGGTTTATTCTATATACCTGGATTTTGGATCAACTAAAAGTCCAGTACATACAACGTTCTTTTTTTCCACACTTTCTACCTCCTCCACCAATCTATAAAAACTACAGTTTTATGGGACTGCGTGTTTTTAGTCCGAACTGCGGTTGTGTATCCAAGGAGATCCAGTTTCATAACGCATTTAAATGAGCTATTGTCAGGCTGAGAACAAACCCCCCAGGGGGTACAACAGCTGAATAACTTGGCACTCACAGTTGAGTTTGTGTGTGTGTGTGTGTGTGTGTGTGTGTGTGTGTGTGTGTGTGTGTGTGTGTGTGTGTGTGTGTGTGTGTACACGTGTGTGCGTGCCTCTATGATACTGGGTCATCAATCATCATAGACTGCATGGAGGTTAGAGTATATTCTCATACGAAAGTTTAATACTTTATTATGCTTTATGGCCTTTTCCCACAAAGAGGCCCGATCATCTCTGATAGGACGTATGACGACAACATTAGTATTGATTATATGGTGGACGCCTTCTATAGGCTCCAACCCTCCCTCCTCCATCCATTCTTATGACCCTAATTTCCTCCTTCATCCAAAGAACACAGCCGGATCTGATGTCATTCATTCGTTTATTTGTTCATTCATTCATTCGTTTATTCATTTTTGCAGCCTTTGTTACCATTTTGATAATTTGATAATTATTATTAATTATTCATATGAATTATTAATACATTATTTTGTAAGTATTGTTATTGATAGCATAAACTGATACCAAGAGAGAGAGTGAGAGAGAGAGAGATGGAGGGATAAGGATAGAGAAAGAGGGTGAGAAAGATTGAGATATGGAGAGAGAAAGAGAGAGAGAGAGAGAGAGAGAGAGAGAGAGAGAGAGAGAGAGAGAGAGAGAGAGAGAGAGAGAGAGAGCGATAGAGAGAGAGAGAGAGAGAGAGAGAGAGAGAGAGAGAGAGAGAGAGAGAGAGAGAGAGAGAGAGCGATGGAGAGAGAGAGAGCGATTGAGAGAGGGACAGAATACTATGGAAAGGGGGGGCGATGAAGAGATAATTCCTTTAGGATTGAATCAAGTCAAATCTAATTCAGTGTTTGAGCCAGAGAGTGAGAAGGTGAGAGACGAAGGGAGACGGACGGGAGAAGGGAGGGAGGTAGAGAATTGACAGGGGATTTCATTTCGAGTAAACGTGAGGCATTAGCCGAGGCGAGAGAGGTCCTACATACAGGCCAGTGGCCACGGCACCCTACCCCGACCGGAAGACCGCCCAGGCCCAACAGGAAGTCAGAGGGACCGACACTTCCTGTCGGACGTTGGGGGCGGAGTGGGAAGGGCAGTCAGTCCTCAGAGGACAAGAGAGAGAAGAGGGACGAGAAGAGAGAGAGAGAGAGAGAGAGAGAGAGAGAGAGAGAGAGAGAGAGAGAGAGAGAGAGAGAGAGAGAGAGAGAGAGAGAGAGAGAGAGAGAGAGAGAGAGAGAGAGAGAGAGAGAGAGAGAGAGAGAGAGAGAGAGAGACTAGAGCAGGGATGGGCAACTTTCATGATAAAGAGGGCCACATTTTTCATCATAACCACTGGAGGGCCACATGACTGCACACTTCAACTAAACGTGAGCTGAGAGAAGCTACACAATTTTGAATTTGGTAGAGATGATTTCCTGTATTCTGGTGCATTTTGGGGATGGCCACTACCTAAGAAATCTTCCAGAATCATAACCTATGTACGGTATGTTAATTGAACCAACATACATTAATTTCATGTTTTCCATGCTGAAACAGCCACATGAACGGTCAGTATTTTTATCAGTGCAAAGGGCTCACATACATCCTCATTCAATGAAGTCAAAAAACTGAAAAACAGTGGCCCAACATTAAGTGCAACAACTCAATGAACTCAAACCCGAAAAGCAGTTGTAGTAGTTTTAGTGGCGACTTAAGTGGATATCTTTAATGACTGATATCGCTTCTAAGCAAACTAGACGCATGGGTTTGCCTTCGAATTCAATGCATTCTTCTCATCTTTCTTGACCGAGTTTTCTGTAACTCGATCAATTATTATTCCTTTTTTTTTTTTTTTTATGTGCGGGCCTGACTGAGTGAGGATGCGGGCCGCACTGAGTGAGGATGCGGGCCGCATGCGGGCCGCGGGCCGCCAGTTGCCCATCCCTGGATAAGAGAGAGAGAGAGAGAGAGAGAGAGAGAGAGAGAGAGAGAGAGAGAGAGAGAGAGAGAGAGAGAGAGAGAGAGAGAGAGAGAGAGAGAGAGAGAGAGAGAGAGAGAGAGAGAGAGAGAGAGAGAGAGAGAAAATTAGAGAGCAAGAGAAATGGATGAACAGAGAGAGATGGAGAGACTGAAAGAAGGAGAGATGAAGTTGGACAGCGGATGGAGATAATGAAAGAGAGAGAGAGATAAAGATGGAGGGAGAGGGATGGAGAGGGATGGAGAGAGAGAGAGAGAGAGAGAGAGAGAGAGAGAGAGAGAGAGAGAGAGAAAGAGAGAGGGCGAGAGAGAGAGAGAGCGAGAGAGAGAGAGAGAGACAGAGCGAGAGAGAGAGAGAGAGCGAGAGAGCGAGAGAGAGAGAGGGAGAGAGAGAGCGATTGAGAGAGGGACAGTAGGGGGGGGCGATGAAGAGATAATTCCTTTAGGATTGAATCAAGTCAAATCTAATTCAGTGTTTGAGCCAGAGAGTGAGAAGGTGAGAGACGAAGGGAGACGGACGGGAGAAGGGAGGGAGGTAGAGAATTGACAGGGGATTTCATTTCGAGTAAACGTGAGGCATTGGCCGAGGCGAGAGAGGTCCTACATACAGGCCAGTGGCCACGGCACCCTACCCCGACCGGGAGACCGCCCAGGCCCAACAGGAAGTCAGAGGGACCGACACTTCCTGTCGGACGTTGGGGGCAGAGTGGGAAGGCCAGTCAGTCCTGAGAGAGAGAGAGAGAGAGAGAGAGAGAGAGAGAGAGAGAGAGAGAGAGAGAGAGAGAGAGAGAGAGAGAGAGAGAGAGAGAGAGAGAGAGAGAGAGAGAGAGAGAGAGAGAGAGAGAGAGAGAGAGAGAGAGAGAGAGAGAGAGAATAGACGGCGGAGTAGTAGGAGGAGAGGATATATGGCCAGTTTGAATGGATCTGGGACCGATTCTGATTGGCTGCTGTCTGCGTATCACAGTAAGCAACACTCTATTGGGCAAGTTTTCACAAATTGCTTTAAAAACGACTTGTCTTGTATTCCACTAATCCCGTTCTGTATTTGCTTCAGAATGCCAGTAGGGTGCTCCTCACAAACATATTCTCGAAATACTCGAAAGACTACGAAAGTAGTCTTCAGTAGTGATTCCTGAAAACGTCCAGTAGATGGCGTTGTTTGCTGATGCTAAGTGGGAAAGGCATTTTGGGTTACTTACTTGGGTGCTGTCCTCATTCTTTACCTCCACCCTAACAGCCAATCACAACTGAACACTGATGACGAGCGTGAGATGCGAGCACTTTAAATATGCACTAAAACCACGACACCATAGTACGTCCAACTAATTAGGATGGTTGTGATTGGTGCATTCGGTATTAGATATAACAACATTGTTATCGTTGAAGGCCTTTCTCGCGGATGAACCAGATCAACATGTTGTTGCCAACGTTTTCACCATCTTTGTAGACGTGTGTGCATACCAAGAATGGTTCAATGAGCTAACAAGGACCTTGTTAGAGACAAGCAGTGGCATTTCAATTCACCAGTCACTCACCAGAGCTCTGGGCCCAGTGTAGATGTAGTTCTGCCTTTGGCCTACAGGGGGGGCTAACACACCAGAATTACAACATACTACCTGCCCAACGTCCAACTTGTCTTTACAAGACTGGAGAGGAAACATCCCAGAACGTTATTTTGCAAAGGGAATCCATTTTGGATTTAAAGGGTCCAAAAGCATTGGTCAGTTCAGGTCAGTGTCTACAACAAGTCCTCTTTGATTGGAAAATAAAGGATAAAAGCCATTCAGCCACTCATTCTCTGGAAGGTTCTTCCATATAGGCGGCGGTGTTAGGTAGAATTCTTACAAGCTCTGTGCATCCAACACCACAATGCACACATACACACAGGCGCACACGCACACACACATGCACATCCACGCACAAACACACACGTACATGCACACACACACACACACACACAAACGCACGCGAAAACACACACATGCATGCACACGCACACAAACGGGTGCACACACACACACACACACTTGCACACACACACTCACACCCATGCACAGACAAACTCAGAGACACGCGTGCGTGCGTGCGCACACACACACACGTGCACACACTGGCCCTTTTTACGGCTCAGTAAACAAAATGGAGGTGGGCGAGCGCAAAGGCCGTCAGATCCGTCTTCCCGCCAGACTGATGGCGCCATGGCAACCTGTGGTGCGTAGGCACGCTCACAATACCTAGCGCCGCTTCTACAGCGTTTCCACGGAAACTAACTCCATGTTCAGGGTGGTGGCGTGTGGTTCAGCCAGTCCATTTGTGTGGGTGTGTGTGGGTGTGTGTGTGTGTGTGTGTGTGTGTGTGTGAATGTGTGTGTACTTCACCTGTTTGTATCTCGTGTCTTTGTATGGGTTGTGTGTGTGTGTGTGCGTGTAATGTATTTGGGTGGTTAGTCTCTATGTTCAATACTGTGTGTAATTGTGTGTCCCATGTATGTGCGCGTGTGTGTGTGGATCAATGTGCATTGGTGTGTGTGTATGTATTTTTGGGTGCGTTTATTCGTTTATTTTAGGGTGTGTGTGTGTATTATAGGGGGGGGGGGGGGGTATTTGTGTGTGTTTTAGGGTGTCTGTGTGTGTGTGATTAGGGTGTGTGTGTGTGTGTTTAGCATAGTCAGAGGAGGTATATTAGTGGCACTAATGCAGGATCACAGTGCATCACTGGACCAATCTCTATGGGGTCAGAACAGTCTCATTAATAATGAATGCACAGAGAAGGATTCACAAATGTATTTTGTGATTTATTTATAAATTACTCTCTTCTCAGAAATACATTTCAATGCACACATAAATGGATATCGGTATGTATAAATGTAAAAGTTGAATTAACAAGACGCTTTTCATTTGTGAACTTATTTGCATTTGTTTGTGAACTGGACTGTATTTATATGTTTATTTATATTTATATATTTATATATATTTTTGAGGCTCTCCTGACGTTGCTAGATTCACAAATTCAACAAGGAACTCTCTGTAGCCAATCAGATGCCCATAAATCTCAGCCTCTTCCTTCGTCCCTGAGGCTCAAGAGGATGAAACAGGGTCCATGGTGAACCATTCTCAGACTGCTTTAACGTGTATCAGTGTGAAGGATGTGTTTGTGTATCAGTGTGTGTATATCAGTGTGTATCAGTGTGTGTATATCAGTGTGTATCAGCTTGGAGGATGTGTATGTGTATCAGTGTGTGTATATCAGTGTGTACCAGCGTGGAGGATATGTGTACATCAGTGTGTACCAGTGTGCGTATCAGTGGGTTGTGTGTATCAGAGTGAGGATGGAGAAAGTGTGTGTGCTTTAGGGTGTGTGTGTTTGCGTTTGAAATGTGTACCTGTGTGTGTGCGAGTGTGTGTGTGTATGTGTGCGTGTTAGGCGGGGGGGGGTAGTGTGTGTGTGTGTGTGTGTATGTGTGCGTGTTAGGCGGGGGGGGGGGTTGTGTGTGTGTGTGTGTGTGTGTGTGTGTGTGTGTGTGTGTGTGTGTGTGTGTGTGTGTGTGTGTGTGTGTGTGTGTGTGTGTGTGTGTGTGTGTGTGTGTGTGTGTGTGAGGTAGGCAGGTGTGAGAGGGGACTCCATCCTGTCCATCTGGCTCCAGACAGCGGGGGGTCTGTGTGTGTCGCCCACACTGAGCCCTCTTGTCTCGCTGCAGCTGACACACACACACACACACACACACACACACACACACACACACACACACACACACACACACACACACACACACACACACACACACACACACACTCACACTCACTCACAGTGTGTCTGGTTGCCTGGGGACTCTCCATCTCCATGTCTCATCCCCCTCTATAGTAGGGATACCCCAAGCCCCTGGTTCTGGGGTCTAACATAGAGCAGCGTGTTAGTACGTCCAGGAATACACCACCCTCGTGGAGGGACATATCTTCTGTTGTACTTATTACTACTGTATTGTTATTCTCTTTTTGAATAAAACCGTCCAGTGTTAATTGATTAATAAATGACTCGTTATCGTTTAGACAACGTAAACGTTTGAGTTTGTGATCAACCAGTTCTCCCAAAAACTGGCCAATAGGAAAGTGCTCTACAGTAGACACAGCAGCAGTCTCATCTCTCTCTCTCTCTCTCTCTCTCTCTCTCTCTCTCTCTCTCTGCTGCTCGCTTGCCCATCTCTTTCATGCACACCCTCCCCATTCAACCACACGCACACTATAAAACATTCTGTTCTCACTCACCCACTCACCCACTCACTCACTCAGCTTAAGGTCTCTGCAGGCCATACCTCCCTCTCTCCTGTCATTGATTTGATTTTACTCCCAGCGTTTCCATGGAAACAGGAGAACGCACAACACTGTCGGATGAACGTGTTCATCATGTTCACTCATGGATCCTCTCTCTCTCTCGCTACCTCTCTCTTCCTCTTTCTCTCGCTCTCCAACTATATCCTTCTGCTGCTCTCTACCTCTCTCCTCCTCTCCACCCCTCGCTCTCTACCTTTCTCTCAATTGTTTCTCTTCATCTATCCCTGGCTTCTAGATTCCTGCTCAGCTGTTGCTCTGAATGATTGATTGATTTCGTGTTCACTTCCTGTATTCCTCTCTCTCTCTCTCTCTCTCTCTCTCTCTCTCTCTCTCTCTCTCTCTCGTTTTCCTCTCTAATCGTTAGAGACGTTCATTTTCACTCAAGCGCCAAAACACCTGCGTGCATCCTTGAAACACACGCGCGCACGCACGCACACACACATGCCTGCTTCAACGCGGCTCGCCTCTCTGGCCAGCTGACTTCCCGTCCTCTCTGGCTTGAAGTTGTGCTCGCTTGGTCATCACAGAATGGAAGGTGAAGGTACCCCATGAGGAGGACACGAGACAGAATGACAGACGTGTGTGTATTGTGATAGTCGTGTTGATGTGCAGTGTACAGCTACCTACCAATAGATCAAAAGTACTAAAACATGGTTCTGTCTGTATGTTTTCCACATATACCATGTGTTCTGTCTTTGCTTGCTTTTTGTATGCATGGTGTGCGTGTGTGTGTGTGTGTGTGTGTGTGTGTGTGTGTGTATGTGCGCGTACGCCTGTGTGTGTGTGTGTTCGTACGCCTGTGTGTTTGTGTGTATGTATGCCTGTTTGTGTGTGTGTGTGTGTGCGTGTGCGTGCGTTCGCCTGTGTGTGTATACGCCTGTGTGTATGTCTGTGTGCGCTTGTGTGTGTGTGTACACCTGTGTGTGTTTGCGTGTACAACTGTCTGTACGTGTGTGTGTGTTTGTGCGTGCATGCCTGTTTGTACCCCTGTGTGTGTTTGTGTGTGTATGTGTGTGCGTGCGTTTGTGTGTACGCCCGTTTGCACGCCTGTGTGTGTGTGTACGCTTGTGTGTGTGCGTGTACACCTGTGTGTGTGTGTGTGTGTGTGTGTGTGTGTGTGTGTGTGTGTGTGTGCGCGCAGGCTGCCTGTTGGTGTGGTCCGATCAGTGTGTCATCGTGTGTCCCCTGTCCCTCTCTCTCTCTCTGCCAGTCACCCCCGAGGCCCTGGGCTTCCTGACGGCCGTGGCGGTCTTCGTGGTGGCGCTGGGCGTGCTCTTCCTCTTCATCACCAAGAAGCTCTGCTTCTCCCGGGTGGGGGGGCTGCCCTGCCTTGAGCAGACCGGTCCGGGGAGGAAGACCCGGCGGCACGGGGGGCTTCGTCAGGGTCTCGGTAAGCTCTCTCCACTCTCTCACCCCCCCTTATTTACACACTCCCTTTATTCACATTTACATTGAGGGGATTGTGCTGACGCTTTTTTTATCCAAAGCGACTCACAACCATTCAGTCACACATTGACCCACCGACGGCGGAGTCAACCACGCAGGGCGACGGCCACGTCTTCGGGAGCAGTCAGGGTGAGGCGTCTCGCTCAGGGTCACCTTGTGATTAGCTAGGAGGCGTACAACGTACATTAAGTGCTTATGAGGGGTGTTCCTATGGTTTAAGCTCAGTGTTTGGTTTCCCCTTAAGGGGGCAGTAGCGGAGATTCAGGAGTTGTTATTTGAGGGTTTCTCTGCGCCGTGCGTCATCTATGACTGAGTGAAGCGCTCCATGAAAGCTCTGCTGTTGACTGCGCCTGCTCTTGTAAGGGACTCTGCAATCAGCTTGTAGAGCGCTTCCGGCTCATTTCTGACCAGTCGGGAGAGACCCTTCACCTGTCCCTCCACCCTGATTGGTTCATGGAATCCATCTTGCCTGTCAATCACAGGTGCGTGAATGGGAGACTTCTTAGCAACATGGAGAGGGAGGGAGGGAGCAGAGTGGAGGGGATTTTTAAGTGCAATAGAGCTGTCAAGCGATTCAAATATTTAATCGTGATTAATCGCATTAATGTCATAGTTAACTCACGATTAATCGCAAATTCTTTTTCTATGCTAAATATCCCTTGATTTTTTTGTCCCATAATTCTTCTCATTTTAATTCTCTTATCAACATGGTGAAGTGCATCGGCTTGCCTTGTGCAAATGATTTTTTATTGATAACAACATTGGCATATACTGATCAAAACAGGACGATACAAAAAAAGAGCCTATATTGCAATTAAACGACTGCTTTGAACAAATGTCATTTGAACATAGCAGTCAGGCTACTGCTTCTTTGTTTTGAGCCAAAGAATTATTATTTTTTTTATTATTTTTTTTTAAATAAAATAATTGCGTTAATCGCGCGCTAAATTTTTTAACGCCGTTAAAATTGGTTTGCGTTAACGCCGTTAATAACGCGTTTAACTGACAGCTCTAGCAAAAACTAATAACACTACTGAAAGTGTTATTAGTGTGAGACAGTTATTTCGTCTCACACTAATAAGTCGTTGGGGAGCTGTTTAGTTTAGGTTACGCAAGCAGAGGACAAGGTAAATAGTTCCTTTCTGCTGGTTGTTTGTCTTTAAACAACGTGGTGACTTCATTATACACAGCCCTGCCCTGCGAGAGAGAGAGAGAGAGAGAGAGAGAGAGAGAGAGAGAGAGAGAGAGAGAGAGAGAGAGAGAGAGAGAGAGAGAGAGAGAGAGAGAGAGAGAGAGAGAGAGAGAGAGAGAGAGAGAGAGAGAGAGAGAGAGAGAGAGAGAGGCAGGCAACAAGAAGCAGAGTCAAAGCAGTGTCAAATTAAACAAACAACTTATTAAGTTATAAATATTTAGTGAGAGTAGAAGGGGAGAGAGAGTGGAAAGAGAGTAAGAGAATGTGAGCGAGAGAAAGAACCAGAGAGAGAGAGAGAGAGAGAGAGAGAGAGAGAGAGAGGCTTCCCCGCCGCCCATCCCACTCATCAAACATGAAGCCTCCCTCCTCGGCCCCTCCTCCTCCTCCTGAAGGGGGCGTGGCTCCACCTCTACTCCTTCGGTCAACACTCCAGCTCCTGTTTGGTTCACTCAACGCTTCCCCCGGAGCTCCGCGACGCACACCCGGTACCCCTCAGCCGGCAGTCCCTAGGGCCCCCCCGCCCCCCCACCGACCAGGGACCACCTGTCAGGACTCACGCGGGAGCTACCCCTGAGCCAGGCAGCGGCAGTCAGACAGGCCTAGGTTCACAGCCACGTCAAGGTAACTATAGCGACGACACGTTAGCCCGTAGCGGCTGGGGACGGCTCGTCTGGAGCGCCACGGCAACTCGACCGTGCGTCGGTCAGTGGAACGCTGTGACACCGGTCAGCCTCGCTCAGTGACCTCACGCAGCTGGGTGACATCACACAGCTGGTCGACATCACTCAGCTGGGTGACATCACACAGCTGGGTGACATCACACAGCTGGGTGACATCACACAGTTGGGTGACATCACACAGCTGGGTGACATCACACAGACTAGCTTGGTGACATCACACAGACTAGCCTGGTGACATCACACAGACTATCCTGGTGACATCACACAGACTAGCCTGGTGACATCACACAGACTAGTTTGGTGACATCACACAGCTGGGTGACATCACACAGCTGGGTGACATCACACAGACTAGCCTGGTGACATCACACAGATCAGTTTGGTGACATCACACAGCTGGGTGACATCATACAGACTAGCTCGGTGACATCACACAGACTAGCTGGGTGACATCACACAGACTAGCTGGGTGACATCACACAGACTAGCTCGGTGACATCACAATAGCTCGGTGACATCAGGTGACAAAGTCCTCCGTGTAATGCTGGTTGTCTCTGTGACAGATGAAACCCTTTGGAAATGTGGGAGGATTTTGACTCCTCGCTGCTGCTTAGGATATTCAAAGACACCAGCTGATTGTACATCCATGACGTCCAACTCACTGATTGGCCACAGGAAGTTAAAACTAAAGTTCCTCGACAATGTTTCAGTTGTTTTGGACTTTACGCCAGAGAAGTTAAGATGAGAAGTTAAGCGCAACCAGATACAGCTTTAGTATCAAACTAGTTCCACTGGTTCGGTGTGGACTTTACACCCTCACTGAAGAGAGAACTAACCTACAGCTGCTGGTGCAACAGGCTGCAGAACTCAGGGTTGAGTTTGGGTGACACGCCTCATCGGACAACTCAAACCAGATCTAGAGAGTCTAGAGTCTTGGGTCTCTAGAGCCTAGAGCGTTGGTTTTAGTTCTGTGGCTGACCGGTTTGAATATCTGTCTGAACGAAGACAGAACAGTGTGTGTGTAGACAAGTACTACACACACACAGACACACAAAGACACTCACACACACACACATACACGTACACACACACGCAATGTTGAATCAGGCTGTTGAACATGTGTGCATACTCCAGTCATTGAGAGAGAATTTGTGTTTCTACGGGGCTGTGTGCTAGTATGTGTGTGCGGTTGTGTGTGTGTGCGTGCTCATCTTTTTTAAGCAGATGGTTGTATGAATGTTACATGTGCGTATACTGTGAACCAGTGTACACACACACACACACACACACACACACACACACACACACACACACACACACACACACACACACACACACACACACACACACACACACGTGTTTTCTAGCAGTGTTGTCAGTCCAACCTGACCTCGCCACTTCCTCCTCAGAACCCCTGAGAGCCAATCAGCTGTCTCACCCCTACTCGCATTGAACCCATTCAACTGACGTTGCCATGGAGATGCCTTGCGCAAACGGTCTCCGTGGTGACCGAGGAGAGAAGCTCTTTGTGATTACCAATGTGTCAATCTCAGCTGCAACTCTACTGTCACCTCTGTCAATCTACTGTCCCTCTACTGTCACTCTACTGCTACTCAACTGTCACTCAACTGCTACTCTATTGTCACTCTACTGTCACTCTACTGCTAGTCAACTGTCACTCAACTGCTACTCTATTGTCACTCTACTGTCACTCTACTGCTACTCAACTGTCACTCAACTGCTACTCTATTGTCACTCTACTGTCACTCTACTGTCACTCTACTGTCACTCTACTGTCACTCTACTGTCACTCTATTGTCACTCTTCTGTCACTCAACTGTCACTCTACTGTCACTCTACTGTCACTCTACTGTCACTCTACTGCCACTCTACTGCTACTCTACTGCTACTCTACTGCTACTCTACTGTCACTCTACTGCTACTCTACTGTCACTCTACTGTCACTCTACTGTCACTCTACTGCTACTCTACTGCTACTCTACTGCTACTCTACTGTCACTCTACTGCTACTCTACTGCTACTCTACTGCTACTCTACTGTCACTCTACTGCTACTCTACTGTCACTCTACTGTCACTCTACTGTCACTCTACTGTCACTCTACTGCTACTCTACTGTCACTCTACTTTACTGTACTGTAGGCCTGCTCTCACCATGCTACCTGACTGTTCCTATCTCGATGGCGGGTTCATTTCAATTGCTTTCAAAGAGAACAAGTTTCTAGTCTTTAAATGTTTCCTTGTTTCCTTTCCTTTCTCTTGCTCTCCCTCTCATCCCCTTTTCCCTTGTTTTCCTCTCCTCTCCCCTTTCCTCCTCTCCTCTCCTCTCCCCTCCTCCCCTCCCCTCCTCTCCCCATCTCAACTACCCTCCCTTCCTCCCCCCTCCCTTCCCCTCCTCTCCCCTCCTCTCCTCTCCCCTCCTATCCTCCCCCCCTCCCCACCTCCCCCATCCCCTCCCCTCGCTCCCCCTCCTCCTCCCCTCCAGTCAACAGCTATGGGCATGAGGAGGACTTCTATGAGGAGGAGGGCAGCAGCGCTTCCGACGGGGAGGAGGAGGTGCTGAAGCAGTTTGAGATCTCCGTCTCGCGCTCCCATAGTTTCCGCGGCGGGGGCGCCTCCCACCGTGCGGCCGCCCGGGCCCTCTCCCAGCCCGCGGGGGGGGGGCGGGGGCGGGGGCGGGGGCGCCGGGGGTCCGGACACCTCCTCTCCGACCAGGACGAGGTCAGCAGCGGAGCCTCAGAGTGTGGAGGTGATGGACCCACGGCAACACACACAGAGCAGGGGGGGAGGAGAGGGGGAGGAGAGGAGAGGAGAGTAGAGGAGGAGGGTAGAGGAGGAGAGAGGAGAGAAGAGGAGGAGAGAGGAGAGTAGAGGAGGAGAGAGGAGAGGAGAGGAGGAGGAGAGAGGAGAGGAGGAGGAGGAGAGAGGAGAGGAGAGGAGGAGGAGAGAGGAGAGGAGAGGAGGAGAGAGGAGAGGAGAGTAGGAGAGAGGAGAGGAGAGGAGGAGGAGAGAGGAGAGTAGAGGAGGAGAGAGGAGAGGAGAGTAGGAGAGAGGAGAGGGGAGGAGGAGGAGAGAGGAGAGTAGAGGAGGAGAGAGGAGAGGAGAGTAGGAGAGAGGAGAGGAGGAGGAGAGAGGAGAGTAGAGGAGGAGAGAGGAGAGAGGAGAGGAGAGGATGAGGAGAGAGGAGAGTAGAGGAGGAGAGAGGAGAGGAGGAGAGAGGAGAGGAGGAGAGAGGAGAGGAGGAGGAGAGGTGAGAGTAGAGGAGAGAAGAGGAGGAGAGAGGAGAGGAGAGGAGGAGCAGAGAGGAGAGAAGAGAGGAGAGAAGAGGAGGAGAGCGGAGAGGAGAGTAGAGGAGACATTTTGAAAGGACACCTTTGTTGTGTGCGAGTTGAATTGATTGACTCAAACACCTTCGTATTATCCTTCGACTCCCCATCTTCAGGTCTTGTTGTACAGACTCAGAGCGCACACACACTCGTACACACACACTCGACACACACACCCGGTCACTGCAAGCTGTGGGATAGGGCTCAGTGTGTTGTTATGAGTCATACTGTAGCGCTAAAGGCCCGCCCACCACTCTGATTACAGCCAATAGAAGATAACGATTATTGATCGGTCTGTAGAACGCTCTGTTCCCACTGGGAGAGAAAGAAGGCGCGATTGTGTGTGTGTGTGTGTGTGTGTGTGTGTGTGTGTGTGTGTGTGTGTGTGTGTGTGTGTGTGTGTGTGTGTGTGTGTGTGTGTGTGTGTGTGTGTGTGTGTGTGTGTGTGTGTGTGTGTGTGTGTTTGTGTGTTGTAGTCATCTGAATTGTTATCTGTCATGTAAACACCTTAGTTCAATGAAGCAATGATGTCCCAGCCCAGAGCATAAAGCCATTAAGACGCCTACATTACCATCCGATGTACTTTGTCACCTTAAACACTTCACGGTCGATGTGGTCGGTCTGCAAACGCACCCAAAGCTCAGAGATTGACGTCACATCCATTGTGAAACAGCTGGTTCTTCCGGTACAGAAACAAAAATGCGTTCGGTGTAGACACCGTAAAGACACAGTGAGATGGCCGCACAGACGAGGGCTCTTAACATCGTCAAACTCCTTGATAGAAGTATCGTAAAGACCGTGCATCGTTATTCTAGGATACTGAGACGTTTGTGGCCGAGTAGATATGATACCCCTTCATGTGAATACCTGCAGCGTCACAATGTTCTACACGTTACTGCGGGGAAGCGAAAGGAAGTCTGCCAGTGGTAGTCGATTGGCAAATCACATCTGTCCCATAATCCCTTGCACCACAAATGAACACGTCCAGTAGAAAGTCAACGGCGGACGTTGCCTCGCTGCCTTCGAGGTCCGTAGCTTGAACTAGAGTCAGTGTTCCAGCTACGGGGTGAATGGAAACCTTCTCACGGATGGGTTGTCCAGATGTTGGTCCCTTACCCAGACGTTCTCCTGATATCTCTCCAGATGTTGGTCCCTAACCCAGACGTTCTCCTGATATCTCTCCAGATGTTGGTCCCTAACCCAGACGTTCTCCTGATATCTCTCCAGATGTTGGTCCCTTACCCAGACGTTCTCCTGATATCTCTCCAGATGTTGGTCCCTAACCCAGACGTTCTCCTGATATCTCTCCAGATGTTGGTCCCTAACCCAGACGTTCTCCTGATATCTCTCCAGATGTTGGTCCCTTACCCAGACGTTCTCCTGATATCTCTCCAGATGTTGGTCCCTAACCCAGACGTTCTCCTGATATCTCTCCAGATGTTGGTCCCTAACCCAGACGTTCTCCTGACATCTCTCCAGATGTTGGTCCCTAACCCAGACATTCTCCTGATATCTCTAGATGTTGGTCACTTACCCAGACGTTCTCCTGATGTTCCACCAGATGTTGGTCCCTAACCCAGATGTTCTGTTGACGGTGATTTCTCCAGATGTTGGTCACTAATCCAGACGTTCTCCTGATATCTCTCCAGATGTTGGTCCCTAACCCAGACGTTCTCCTGATATCTCTCCAGATGTTGGTCCCTAACCCAGACGTTCTGCCTGATATCTCTCCAGATGTTGGTCCCTAACCCAGACGTTCTCCTGATATCTCTCCAGATGTTGGTCCCTAACCCAGACGTTCTCCTGATATCTCTCCAGATGTTGGTCCCTAACCCAGACGTTCTCCTGACATCCCTCCAGATGTTGGTCCCTAACCCAGACATTCTCCTGATATCTCTAGATGTTGGTCACTTACCCAGACGTTCTCCTGATGTTCCACCAGATGTTGGTCCCTAACCCAGATGTTCTGTTGACGGTGATTTCTCCAGATGTTGGTCACTAATCCAGACGTTCTCCTGATATCTCTCCAGATGTTGGTCCCTAACCCAGACGTTCTCCTGATATCTCTCCAGATGTTGGTCCCTAACCCAGACGTTCTGCCTGATATCTCTCCAGATGTTGGTCCCTAACCCAGAAGTTCTCCTGATATCTCTCCAGATGTTGGTCCCTAACCCAGACGTTCTCCTGATATCTCTCCAGATGTTGGTCCCTAACCCAGACGTTCTCCTGATATCTCTCCAGATGTTGGTCCCTAACCCAGACGCTCTCCTGATATCTCTCCAGATGTTGGTCCCTAACCCAGACGTTCTCCTGATATCTCTCCAGATGTTGGTCCCTAACCCAGACGTTCTCCTGATATCTCTCCAGATGTTGGTCCCTAACCCAGACGTTCTCCTGATATCTCTCCAGATGTTGGTCCCTAACCCAGACGTTCTCCTGATATCTCTCCAGATGTTGGTCCCTAACCCAGACGTTCTCCTGATATCTCTCCAGATGTTGGTCCCTAACCCAGATGTTCTCCTGATATCTCTCCAGATGTTGGTCCCTAACCCAGACGTTCTCCTTCCAGACATGGAGGACCGGAGCTCCCCAGGGTTCCAGGACCCCCCCGTGTCCCTCCAGGTCCTAGAGAGCCGTGAGAGACCCCAGTCCAGCCGCCCAGAGACCCCCAGGAGCCAGACCCCCCGGAGCCAGACCGGGACCTCCCGAAACCAGACCGGGACCCCCAGGAGCCAGACCCCCCGGAGCCAGACCCCCCGGAG
>NC_044052.1:21072783-21075283 GCF_902167405.1 Gadus morhua
TCAGTGTGTTACTCTCAGTGTGCTACTCTCAGTGTGTTCCAGTCTGTTACTCTCGGTGTGTTACTCTCAGTGTGTTACTCTCAGTGTGTTCCAGTCTGTTACTCTCAGTGTGTTACTCTCAGTGTGTTTCTACTGCGGTCTCTTGGAGGAGCGTGCTCGCTGCTCATGCTCAGCCGCGGCGGTGGAATGCCTCTGGGTTCATTGATTTATATAACCGTTCACCAGACAAAGCATTCGTTTTGCTAACAGGCACGCCGCGACATCGGCTCCAATCGTTCGGTTGCCTAGTAACAGTCACCCCAAAGTCCTGAACAGCATGTCGTACAACTTTGTACGCTCTGCCTCACCGATCCACCGCCAGTCAATACTATCTTCTTCATCCGCAGCGCTTTGAGCTGAAAGGCTGTGGGTTCGATCCCCTCGCCTCATCGACATGTACCTACGGTTCACTGCACTCCCCCACTAGCACGTGGTAGCAAGGAGTGTCTTTGACTAAGTGTTTAGTGGCTGTTTATATTGTCCCTGTTTGAAGTTATTTTTACAATTATTTTTTCCATTACTAATGTCCTTGGGGGACATGAAAGGCGCTTGAAATAAAATGTATTATTATTATTATTATTATTATTAACATCCAAACCCTTCTGGCCATGACCGTGACCGTGTCTTTTGCACCTGCAGGTGGCGCTGTTCCAGCTGTCGGACGTGACCCTGATGGTGTCCATCTACAGCCGGCGCAGCATGAAGAGGAAGGAGATGGTGGGCTGGGTCTCCCTGGGCCAGAACAGCAGCGGGGAGGAGGAGCTTCTGCACTGGGAGGACATGAAGGACGGCCAGGGCCAGTGGGTCAGCCGCTGGCACATGCTGCTGGACGCCTAGACACGCCCCCTCTGGCCGGAGGACACGCCCCCTCTGACCGGAGGACACGCCCTCCCACACACAAAACCACACCCTCCGTCTGAAGGACACCCCCCCACCCCCCTCTGTCTACAGGACACGCCCCCTATGGCCGGAGGACACGCCCCTTCTGACTGGAGGACACGCCCCCTCCCACACACAAACCCGCACCCTCCGTCTGAAGGACACACCCCTAACCCCCCTCTTTCTTTAGGACACGCCCCCCTCCCCCCCCCCCCCCCACACACACACATACACACCCTCTATCTGGAGGACGGCCCCCTAGCCCCCTCTGTCTATAGGACACGCCCCCTTTCGTCTTGACACTCAATCACTTGGAATCGTTGGGCTTGGGCTCGGTCGGACCTTGGCCGAGGTGGCGGTGAGCGGATTGGTCCGGACGGCTCCAGCACTGAGGTCCCCCTGGACCTCTAACGGCCCTGTGGTTGTGGTGGAGGTGAAGACCCGGGGAGGAGGAAGCCCGGTTCGGGTCCAGGGTCCAGGACTAACGAGACTCAGACTTTATCCGTGGTTATGGATCTGCTTCACAGACCTGCAATGATTAATTACACTGCTTTACCCCAACCTAACCAGTACCACCAGTCAAACACACAAGTCAGTCGGCTAAACATAGTTAATCCAGTTTACATCTTTTACTTGTTTAAACTTATGCTGAAGTCTACACCAGTTTACACCAGTTTACACCTGATGGGAGAGGGAGGGAGAGAGAGGGGGAGAGAGAGGGAGGGAGAGAGAGAGAGAGAGAGAGAGAGAGAGAGAGAGAGAGAGAGAGAGAGAGAGAGAGAGAGAGAGAGAGAGGGAGAGGGAGAGGGAGAGAGGGAGAGAGAGTAATGGCAGGGGGAGAGAGAGAGAGGGAGAGAGAGGGAGGGAGAGAGAGAGACGGAAGTCAGAGTGCACTGTGGGTAAAATCTTTGAGTGAATAGAGAATGATTTCTCATTGAAACGTTCTATTGTGACCTCGCTGCTGAGAGACAGCTGGCGACTCCCACTGGAACACCTGGCAGACTGCTTCATTGGCTTGCTGGCTGGCTGGCATGTTCTGACCGACTGACTGGCTGACTGACTACCGTCCTGTAAGGCTTTACGACTCATTGCCTGAATGGCTTGATGACTGGTTTAAGGTGTGTCTGACTTGATGTGTGTCTGGCTTCCTGTCTCTGCCTCAACTGCTACCCAGAGAAGAGGCTTCTAACCCCAGCTGCTCATAGCATGACGTGAAGGACCGTGCGTGTGCGCGCGCGTGTGTGTTTGTGTGTGTGTGCATGCGTGTGTGTGTGTGTGTATGTGTGTGTTCTCTATTTGGTTGTAAATTGGTGCAAACAACAGATGAAGCACGCAGCACAATGATGATGAGGATGATGAAGTCGTGATGAAGATCAGGGTCTTCACAGAATCAGCAGAATCAGTTGAATCATCTCCTACCAGAACATACTGGTATATATTAGTACTGGTAAAAATGTATCACTGGTATATATTTGTGTATATATCCCTACTGGTATCATACTGGTTTACATACTGGTATATATATGTGTATATCCATACTGGTATCATACTGGTATACATACTGGTATATATTCATACTGGT
>NC_044052.1:21080283-21162783 GCF_902167405.1 Gadus morhua
ACACCAAAACCTTCTTCGCATGGATGACTCATTCAATGTCAAACATCTTTTCCTCCACGCTTCCTCTCCTCAACAATGATGCTCGTTCTATCCCCTCCCACCTCCTGGCTCCTCTCCTCTCATCTTTCCTCTCCTCCCCTTCACTCTCTATCTCTTTCATTCATCATGGGCAATTTTGTTCTGCTTCTGCATTTCTGGACGTCCGCTTCCATCGTCTTCCTCCCTCCTTCCTCTTCTCCACTCTCTCCTCTCTCTAGTCGCCCCTCTCCTCCCTCTTCTCATCTGTCCTCCTCTCTACCTCTCCTCCCTTCATGCTCTCTCCTCCTCCCCATCACCTCTTAACAGGAATGCTGGGAGGTCAGTTGTTGTATAGATCCACCCATCCTGCTCCAAACACACTCTGTAACATGTTTTCTCTGTTCTCCACAATTATTTTCCACGGTCCGTCAAAAGGTGTTTCATGCGCCGTCACTCTTTGCTGGTATTGATTTTAAACACTGCCGTGTTTACCTTCATTGATTAATTGATTGCCTGATGAATGCTTAATGAGCCAATAGCTCAGCAGTTAACATGACGGGTCTGGGAAGTTAGTGTTCACCTGTGAGGAGGGGAAGTTTACTGACAAGCATGTCTTTCTGCTTCTCCTCCTCCTCCTCTTCCTCCTCCTCTATCCTACTCCATCCTGATCCTCTTCTCTCCTGCTCCGCCTTATCCTACTCCTCTTCCTCCTACGTGTTCTCCTCCACTTCCTCCTACTACTCCTGCTCTTCCTCCTCCTCCTCCTCTGTCATGCTCCTCCTCTCCAACCTCCTCCTTCTTCTCCTTTTCCTCCTCCTGCTCTTCAACCTTCTCCTCCTCCTTCTTCTTTCTCCTGCTCCTCAACCTTCTCCTCCTCCTCCTCCTCTCTCCTGCTCCTCAACCTTCTCCTCCTCCTTCTTCTTTCTCCTGCTCCTCAACCTTCTCCTCCTCCACCTCCTCTCTCCTGCTCCTCAACCTTCTCCTCCTCCTTCTTTCTCCTGCTCCTCAACCTTCTCCTCCTCCACTTCCTCCCTCCTGCTCCTCAACCTTCCCCTCCTCCTCCTTCTCTCTCCTGCTCCTCAACCTTCACCTCCTCCACCTCCTCTCTCCTGCTCCTCAACCTTCTCCTCCTCCTTCTTCTTTCTCCTGCTCCTCAACCTTCTCCTCTCTCCTGCTCCTGAACCCTCTCCTCCTCCTTCTCTCTCCTGCTCCTCCACCCTCTCTCTCCTGCACCTCGTGCTGCTGCTGCTCCTCCTCCCCTCTCCTTCTCCTCCTGCAGCACATGATCCTCCAGGAGGAGCGCAGCTGCATCCTGAAGCTGTCGCTGGACAAGCTGCGTTTCCTTGACGACCCTGAGGCGTACCTGCGACGCTCCGTCCTCATCAACAACCTGCTGAGGAAGATCCACCACCAGGAGGAGGTGCTGGGGGAGGAGGAGGAGGAGGAGGAGGAGGAGGAAGAGGAGGAGGAGGAGGTGGTGGCAGTAGCGAGGAGGCGAGGACCTCCTGGGCTGCAGTCGGCGTACCCGGACAGGAAGCGCGTGAAGCTAATGGTGAGCGACCGCTGTCCGTCGTCGCTAGGTCTTAGGGAGCTACCGCATCGCTACCACCTCCTGCCAACAGGCTACCCAGCATGCACCTGCCTCTGCCGCCTGGACGCCTGCCCCGGTGGGGGGGCTGAGAGCGGCACACGGCAGTACCTGCTTTACAAGATGGACGACAACGGGTGACAGTTGGCCGCGACCGGTCGAAACGAGTTACCGTGAACACTAAAGAGGGTTTGGGAGAAGCTGTGTGGTATCTGTCTGACGACCCGGGCTCAGAACCTACCCATCCATGAATACCCTGGATCAACCGTCCACTGAAAGGCATATTTTTTTATTTTTTCTAAGACGGTGTAGCTGTTTTCTCTACATGCTCGATAACAAGACTGCCACTTCTTGCTATGCTAATGCTAGCAAGCGGCTCAACACTGGTCAAGAAAGCTAACGTTGCAGTTGAATATTCGCTGAGCACCGAAGCTAAGTGGTGGAAGCAAAAAGTTGGACGGTTTCTCCAACCCTTAAAGGAAACTTAATCACAGCTTAAACTGCCTTTTAATGTGAGATTTTTCACGCAGGACTGGGTGTGTGGTTGTAGATTTTTGTGCTAAATGTTGCTCATTGCTAACCGTGAGCTCATTCAGGGAATACAAAGTGTGGGCTACTTTCCATGCACCTCGATTTTCGTTAAGAGGTCTGCGTTTTTGTTGTACCTTCATGATTATTTCTCTTGAACTTTAAGCTATTTAAGTAATAATTACTAATTGTAATTCATTAGTAATTATGTTTCGTTTATGGTATGTGTGAACTGTCGTGTTACCTTGATCCGGTTAAACATATTAATTTGCAGGTATGCAGCGTGTTCTCTGTCGTTAGCGTTCAATTCCCCGCCAAGGTTGCTTCACCTTTATCACGCATAGCGTTGCTGCCCCCTGCTGGGCGAACCTGGAGAAATCTAGAACAGAGTTATTCAATTACCAGGTGAATTGGCTCAGCCATTTAAACATGGGTCTTTTTTGCGGCGTGTCATTCTCTGTCTGAGCATTTTGAATAAATGTTAGCTTTTGGTAAAGACAGTTTGTAGCTTATATTGTCTGCTACGTTGCCATCCAACCACTAGAGGTCGGCCTTGTGCCAGACTGAGTCCGTCGAGGGACCGCTGGCAGCTAACCCCCCATCAAGGCCATGGGAGCCGGCCTTCATCACAGTCGCCTCATCCTCCTGCTACGGCCTTCATCACAGTCTCTTCACCCTCCTAGTACGGTCTTCATTAGTCTCTACACCCTCCTCTATATCGGTTAACCTGCTAGGTTTTATTTGGGATTCAACATTTTTTTACCACCTTGTCTCTTGAACCTAACCACCTCAGACGGCATCGATGGTTGATCATCACGTGGCACGTGCATTTAAACCAACGGTGGCTGCGACCCTGCGTCTATGGAGGAGTATTTCTTGCGGTACCGTGTAATGTTGATTTTCTATGTTTTTTTTATGTGACCTAATATGTTCTGCATAATGAATTAACCATTTCGCCAGCTGCCATGTCCGTCTGTATGTCCGATTTTTTCTTTGGTCAAAAACGTGCGTCTTGATAACAATCACTATTGGAAAAACGAAGGGACTATTTCAGTTAGACCCTGCCCCCGGAAAAAAAATCGATATTTTACCACGATAATTTATATTTTACTGAAATGCACACTACATTAAAAAAGAAGCTATTTTGACAAAGCATTGTTTTACTTATTTTCAAATTGTTGGTTATTAAATAAAAAAAATACCCACATTAGTAATATGTGTGCTGTGTGTTTGTGTATGACGCTAAATCACGCAGAAGATGTCTCGCGTACGTAAACGCTGCGTGCGCGCCCAACTGCCAGTCGGTGAACGTCCATGGTGCGCGCCCAACAGCTAGTCGTTGCGCGTCCACGGTGCGCGTCCCACGAGTCCATCAGAAGGTTGATACTACAGAAGATAGCGGACCGACCGGAGCGGTCCGTCAGACACCAGGAGGGTTCCCTTCACTCTTAAAGTAGATATCTATACTCATTAACGCGCAACGTTACGGTGGTGGTTGATATTAAGAGCGTCTTTATCGTTTAATTCCGCTGGGAAACGGAACGGAGAGCCGCTTTCAGCCATGATGCTCGGTTTAGCGGGCTAGAGCTAGCGTTACTGTTCACTGTTCCGGGGATCAGGACCGCGGGTCCGGGTCCTCTCGACTCGAGAAGTGGTTAAAGATGACTAAAAGAAGCTGGATCAGAGAGCTGTGGCTCGACCTCCAGGACCCGCACCACGTCGCACACTTCCAGGAGATGTGCGGGGTGCACGGCTCGTTCTCCCTGAGCCCTGGGGCGGGAGGCGGCGGGGAGCTGGACCAGACTCGCACCCACAACAACGGCTCCATCTCCGGGGGAAGCGAGACGAAGGGTTCGGTCGTAAGTGAAGGCGGGGAGGGGCAGAAGCTGACATCACAGACTCGACGGAGGATTGGTGCCTCGACAACAACATCAACAACAACAACAACAACAGATGGCGAAACTGAAAACCCCACCACCAACGGGACGGTCCTCACCAACGCCACGGGCGAGGGGGTCGCTACAGGCGGCGTGAAGCCCCACAGCCTCGCCGGGAACAGTCCCGGCAGCACCGTGAAGCCGCTCCGCAAGAACTCCCTGACCGGCGACGCGGGCCACGAGTTCCGGATCGACAACCGACTCCTGTACTACCTGTTCACGCTGGGAACCGAGCTGGGCAACGAGTCCTTCTACATCACCTTCTACCCCTTCCTCATGTGGAACTTGGACGCGTTCGTTGGCCGGCGGGTGGTGATGGTGTGGGTGTGGGTCATGTACCTGGGCCAGTGCACCAAGGACCTGGTCGGGTGGCAGCGACCCGCATCCCCGCCCGTGGTGAAGGTGGAGATGTTCTACAACTCCGAGTACAGCATGCCCTCCACCCACGCCATGTCGGGCACGGCCCTGCCCTTCTCCCTGTTCTTCCTGACCTACGGCCGTTGGGAGGTAGGCCTGCCCGTCTTGTGGGTTTATTCCGTTAGTGAAACAGGGAAGTGGAACCGACTGGCTTCCTGTGTTTGGGGTCTTCCTTGGTGGGGTTTCATGGCAAAACACAATAGTCGATTCACGTCGTTATAAAGTTACATCCGTGGGAGAACATTGTTTGAAGCTCAAGGGGCGTTTGCGTTTAAAGTGTAGATTGTCACACAAATTGGATCCGGACAGACAAATAGTCAAGTCCGTATTGTGCGGGTGACAGGGATGATGAGGAGAAATGTGACTCCCATGTCTTAACAGGCTGACTGCTGATTCGTTCAGATCATAAATTCCTCCGTTATCAGCAGGCATCTGGATTACGAGTGTTTGTCTGCACGTGTGCTACAGTGCGGTCAGTTGGGGACGAGTCGGATGAATTCAATTATGAAGATGGCATGATACAAAATGTTTGATAGAAAAAATATAATTTCAGGGCACCTGATATTATTTAAGACGGCGAGCATGGTGGTAAAACTAGGTTTTGGTTATCAGGACTAGACCATAGAGCAGAGAGCCGGCCACGGTCAGTGGACACCAGACTAGGGTCTGGCCTGGCCGGGGGTCAAAGGTCAGGCAGAGGGGCCTCACACTGTCCGACCAGAGGAACCCCCAGTCACCACTTTGCGGCTCATAGAATGGAATGCGCTCCAATACTGGTAGTAATGATAAGATGACAACCATTTGGGTCACGAGGGAACGGCTTTGTGGGACTGGTGGTGAAGCCATCTAACGTTTGCCAGACATTTTCTTTATTGCTGGTAAAAACTCCTAAATGTTTTTTGTAATAGTATTATATAATTTATTTATTTAAGAAGAAGCAGAAGCATCAGTTTACCATACAGCTAGTAATCCCATTATAGACTTTAGATTAATGTCTGACGGGAGACCAGGTCTGGTTGTTTCGACCAATCATGTTGCAGGTGGAGGGGCTCTCTAAAGGCGTGATTGGCTATTAACAGTCATCAAAAATGGACCAGCACTGTATAAAAGCGTCTGTAAATTTCTTCAAATCAAGAATGTGTATTTGGCCGCTGTAGAAAAAGATTATACTCAGTGATGCCATACCATATTGCCAGTGAAACCTTACATGGACATAGGCCGTGTAACATGCAAATCAATGCACTTAAAATTACTACTTGCAATATCTAGAGAATATAATGGAAATATGATGAATTATTAACCAAATGCTGATAGCCCCTGACCTTTAATCCTAATGTCATGGATTCAGCTGTGTTTCACGTCGGTTATCGATACCTGCTCATGATCATAAGATCACTGCTAATTCCAGGTATAGATCTGATAGGGTGTTCATTTACATTGTTATCAATATTGCTTCCTGAAGCTCAGATAGCAGTTAAAGATTTAAAGGTTGTTGCGTTTATCAACATTAGGTCATGATTTAGCTCGGCCTATAATAACGGCATTAGACTTTAATCTATGATGTCATAGCAAATTCAGGGAAATCTATTCGGCGACATCTTAACTCTCCTATAACCGTGTGTGTGTGTGTGTGTGTGTGTGGGTGTGTGTGTGTGTACCTGTATGTGAACCTGTATGTGTTTCTCTCCCGGCACTTCTGTCTCTCCCCTGGCTGGTTAGAGATTAGAGGGCCCTGCTAATGTGCAGCCTCCGGGTAAAGACCTGATTCTCCTCTCACTCTCTCTGAGTCAATTCAGTTCAATTCAAAAGAGCCTTACTGGCAATGAAATAAATACACACTTAAAGTGCCAATCAGAGCTCTCTCTCTCTCTCTCTCTCTCTCTCTCTCTCTCTCTCTCTCTCTCCCTCTCCCTCTCCCTCTCCCTCTCCCTCTCTCTCTCTCTCTCTCTCTCTCTCTCTCTCTCTCTCTCTCTCTCTCTCTCTCTCTCTCGTGTCTGTGTGAGACTCTCTCTGTCTCGAATGTCTTGCATCCTCTCCTCACCACTAAACTATTACCATACTATTAGTATCTATCATCTTCTCCTCCCCACAGAGACATCCTTTCAATGGTGTTACCATACTATTAGTATCTATCATCCTCTCCTGTTCCTCACCACAGAGACAGCTTCCATATAGTTATCGTACTATTAGCGAGCTGGCTGCTTCAAAACGGACTCTTTCTGTGTCCTTCCGAACCAACTTAGATGGATCAGAGCTCATTTGCGAATGTGTAAATCTGTGGAGGGGATGGTTCGCTGTTCCTACGGTTGATCCAGGCAGGGGCCAGAGAGGGGGACAGGGTGTGTCCCCGGTCCTCCCCCCCCCCCCCCAGACACCCTGCTCCTGGCTGGGCCTGTCCCGTGGGAGCGCGCCTTGGCCCTGGCCAACTTCCAGGGAGGGTGTGTGACGTAGTTCAGCACATTCTGGGCTGATTCTGTGAGACCAACCGGGGCCTTCTAGGCGGAAGGCAGTGGATGTTTTGCGTGCAAACGTTGACTCCCAGAAATGGGTCTGGAACTGGGAGACGTATCTTACGGGCCTGGGAGTATGCAGGAATGGACAGGACTGGCGACTGTGAATCTCTGAGCCAAGGGAAACAGTAGCCACCGCCAGACGACGTCCCCGGTCTGAGGCACGGAGCGGGAGGGCGCTGGAGGAAGAGCACGTATTGGAGAGGGTTTACGGAAAGGAGAGGAAAAGAAGGAGAGGGAGGCGAGGTCACAACGGGAAAAACAGATTGATGGAGGAGAGGGAGGTTCAGATGGAAGAGGAGGGAGGTTCAGATGGAAGAGGAGGGCGGGGCGGGAAGAGGAGTGTTTAGAAAGTATTAAGAAAGACCGGGAGGAATGAGAGCACCAGGGATTAAATAGGAAGCATAACTGAGGGAGCTTTTTAGAAGATGTAGGAGGAAGGGAACTGATGAAAGCTGGATTTAAACGAGAGGTATAGATAGTTGAACGACAGAGGGAGAACATCTGAGAATGAAACGGAGGAGAGAGTGGTGTAGAGGAGGAGAGAGGGGGGTAGAGGAAGATAAAGGAGAAGGAGAGGGTACTGGAGAAGGAGAGGGGGATAGAGGAGGAGAGAGGGGGATAGAGGAGAGAGGGGTTGGAGGAGGAGAGAGGGGTTGGAGGAGGAGGAGAGGGGGATAGAGGAGGAGAGAGGGGGATAGAGGAGAGAGGGGTTGGAGGAGGAGAGAGGGGTTGGAGGAGGAGGAGAGGGCTTTGGCCGATTCCGGGCGGAGATGGAGAAGGTGATCTGAGAGGTGAGATGCCGAGATGAGGAGGTGATGTTGATAGCTAGGGAGGGGAAGAGCGGAGGAGGATGAGGAGTGAAGAGGAGGTGATGAAGTGTGCTGGGGGAGAGGAGTAGGGGATGGTGGCGGTGAGGATGAGCAGGGAGAGGAGGAGGTGCAGGAGCAGAGGTGTGAGGAGGAGTTTGTGGTGATTAAGACTGACAGGAGGAGGAGGAGGAGGACGAGGGTTGTGTGTGAGTGTTCTTCATGCTGAAGGAGCAGAACTAAGAACATGGGGTCAACAAGGTGTAAACAATCTCCCAGAGGTCTCTGGGGACCAATGGGGCTCCAATAACTTCACCTGGGCTAATTGGGAGAGGCTAATTGAGTCCTTTTCATTTCATTACATCCCTTTCATTTCACAATTTAAACCCGAGATTGACTCCCTGTGTAGGAAGGAGAGGTCCTCACTTCCCCTCCTTCAAGCCTAATACTTCACTTTAGTGTCACCCATGAGGCGACGTCTTTCACAACAGCCAGGCATTCTGTGGTCGTTCAAAAACGACCTTGATCAGGGCTTTGTGTTTATATTCTCCCACTCTTCGTGTGTGTGTGCATGTTTGTGTGTGTGTGTGTGTGTGTGTGTGTGTGTGTGTGTGTGTGTGTGTGTGTGTGTGTGTGTGTGTGTGTGTGTGTGTGTGTGTGTGTGTGTGTGTGTGTGTGTGTGTGTGTGTGTCACAGGGATTTGCAACCTGTGAGGGAGTAGGCTGTTAAAATGTGTGTGTGCTAGTCTAACATTATCTCAGTAGACCATGTTAAATATTTCACTTCAGATCGTGGGGCTGAAAGATTTGGCTGTAAGGTTCAACTTTACTGAAATTGTGTAACAAGAGGTTCAACATTAAAGGAATATAATCATTGAAAAATTGTTTCTGTAGCTTAGAACTACAGGCCAGATCCTGTAGTTCTAAGCTGTAATTCTTTTGGCTGCTTCTTGTGGTTTTGTGTTCTGATGTCATGTTTCTGTTGCAGTACCCGTTCCCGATCGGTCTGGGCCTGGCCCTGATCTGGACTGTACTGGTCTGTGTCAGCAGAATCTACATGGGAATGCACTCCATCCTGGTAAGCATACAGATGTACACTATCTCTAGACCTATACATGTACACTATCTCTATAGAAGAATGCATACATGACCAATATCTCTCTAGACCTATACATGCTACATACATGTACACTATCTCTAATAGAATATTACATAATACATACATGTACACTATCTCTAATAGAATATTACATACTGCATACATGTACACTAACGCTCTGACCTATACAGACTACACAAATGTACACTATCTCTATAGAAGAATACATACTACATTCATGCACACTATCTCTTACGCGTTTACACTCCTTCAAACACACAAACATGCCGATAAATGTTTTTTTAAATAGAGGCGTACGAATGGGGGAAATGAGGGGAAGCCAAACAGCCAGAGTCGTAACAGTCGTTATTTTAAAGCAGTTCGTGCTTTAAAGCGAGTGTGTGTGTGTGTGTGTGTGTGTGTGTGTGTGTGTGTGTGTGTGTGTGTGTGTGTGTGTGTGTGTGTGTGTGTGTGTGTGTGTGTGTGTGTGTGTGTGTGTGTGTGTGTGTGTGTGACCCACACACACCTCCCTCCCAGATACCCATTACATTAACATCACATTACCAGCAGTGGTAATGTGATGTTGCCTCCGTGCTGGTGTGCTTGTGTTCCCTCCGTGCTGGTGACCCCCGACATTTGACCCCTCAGACACCCGACCTTCCTCGTCAGAATCGGTTTGGCTCGGGTGCTGGTGTCCCTGACGCCCTGGTGTCGCCGTGGAAACACAAGACCCAGCTTTTTGTTGTTCAATGGAATTAGCACAGCCAGCGCTAAACCCTATGCTAACTCCTTTTTGTGTAAATTTAATTAGGCTCCCCACATGGCGTCAACTTCCAAACATATGCTTGCTAAGGTTCCTTATGCACCTCATGTTAAGAGACCTTATTCACCTCATGTTAAGGAACCTTATTCACCTCATGTTAAGGAACCTTATTCACCTCATGTTAAGGAGCCTTATTCACCTCATGTTAAGGAACCTTATGCACCTCATGTTAAGGAACCTTATTCACCTCATGTTAAGGAACCTTATGCACCTCATGTTAAGGAACCTTATTCACCTCATGTTAAGGAACCTTATTCACCTCATGTGAAGGAACCATATTCTCCTCATGCTTAGGTACCTTACGACGCACAAACATGTTTGTGTTTCTTTATGAACTGGTTTCCTCCTACCTCAAACCCACGCACACGGCCCTTAGCATGCCGGGGAACTTCTGTGTCCTGCACGTGTGCGAAGATCCGCAGGGATCCCCGTCGATCCTCTGAGACCGCACGGCTGCGTACCTCGCACTGCTCTGTCACTTCACTCCTCACGGAGCCGGAGCTCCCAGCGAGACAGACACAAGCCCGGGCCTGTTTGCTCCCAGCCCGGCTACAGCAACAGAACACATAGCTGAGGGGAAACTTGTAATTGTCCTGCTGCCAGATGGTTCTCCGAATCTTCCCACAACTTTACCAACCTTTGCAGCCCCCCAACCCCCCCCCGAACCTGCGAGAGCCTGCCTGGGCCTCCAGAGAAGCCAGGGGTGTGATATCCTAGACCTGCCACCCCTAGCTTCCCACCGCTGTGCCCCGTTCTTCAAGCAGGGCACAGCGGTGTGTCTTAAGTGAAGACCGGTTTCCCCAGGTGTGCTGAGAAAATAAGGCGGGATGTATTACGTATTCCTGACTAATGTTACCGCATCGCCAGTGAGAGAGTGGCAGGAACATGGAAAGTTGTTACAGTTTTATAACCGAGTTTAGTGCCACTTATTATTATTTGCTTTAATTACATTTTCATCGCGGCTTTATTTGTTTAGCCCTTAATCACTGTTCCAGTCTCAAAGGGCTTACCAGGCCATGTATTTATGACCCCCCCCCCCCTTAACCTTAGCCCCCCAGAGGGAGAGGAAAAACTCCCTTCATTAGCAAGGATCCTTGGATATCTTGAGAAGGAACGCAGAGTGGGGGATCCCTCCTTCCGGGGATTATAAGTAGTGTAATGGGGGCCATAATGGCCCTGTTGTTGAGTCGTATTGATTATTATTGCTGATTAACTATCACTCCCTATGACTTTTAAGTGGGCTTTCCTTGACCTTCTTGGGGCGGATGGTTGGGGGGGGGGGGGGAGCCACTGTCTGGGTATTCCCCCACACTGACCAGCCCCTGATACATGGCCATGACACACAGTCATGTCAGGGGCATCCCATATGGCCTTCAGTTCGGCCCCCCACATCACTCTCTACCCTGACGCACCAGGAGCAGGGCTCCACCTGCCAACTGAGCCCTTAGCTGCTGCTGGCTCATTTCCAGCAGATTATTCATCAAACCATTTGACCGCAAATATATTATTTGCGTGCATTCATTTACCACTGAAAAGTTTTAGAAACTGGCGCCACATTAATTCCATTCAGGCTTGTAAATGACCGGCTTCCATCCAACTATGTGCAAGGAATAATACGGGGTATTTATAACATACAGCCATGTAACCCTATTCTAGTAGTACCCCCAAATGCAATGATTAACCCGAAAAAAGCATAATCTTTAGTAACCTTTCAAACTTGATAGTGGTTGAAAATTGATTAAATGCGTGGGCTGTTCTTCACTCCACGTGTTGAACCTTTGCTGTACTAAAGTACTGTAACAGGGTTAAAGGTCACAGGGTGACAGGTTAACAGAGTGTTGACCTAGTGAGAGTGAACCACCGCATTTGCACTGTGCAAATACAGGCGGCCATGTTGTTTACCTTCAGGTTGCCAAGCAAACACCACACCTCTCTGGCCACGGTAGCCATCTCTGCACCTCATTAATGTCACTCAAAGATAACCACGGCCAGTCACTGGTGACTTGGGCTGTTGGCTGTTTGTCGCCAGGGTTACGGTCGTCGTGGTGACGACCTCAAAGGGGGTTTGCAGCTTGACTTCAGTAACATGGTTTCAACAACAGTAGACCCCAATAGAAAACTATAGAATGTCTGTCTGTATCCCAGGGGCGCCTGGCCGGCAGCCAACTGGTTTTCATGCTTCCGTCGTCGTCCACTTGGCGCTCTACGTTAAATATGTGCTTTTGGTTGTGTCTTTGTGGTCCGCTGGTTATTGGGTGAATCGACATGAATACTAAAAGATTCCATTGGACGAATTCTTAAGCGTCCATAGAGTAATCTAATAGCCAGTCAAATTCTTATTGAAGAATTAGACTGGCTATTAGTCTAGTTCTTATTGATTTATCTCTTGAATTCAACATTGTTGATTTAAGGTTATATATATGACCCCGGTTATGATATGAGTTCAAGGTGCACTTTGTTTTCCGTTGTTGACAGATTTTCATGAACGTGAAGGTACGTTTGATATTCTTACGTTTCAATACAGAGTTCAGCTAGACTCTGCACAGCCTCCCCCTTCCCATAATGTCATCAAACAGCTCCTTGCTCCTATTCCCCATGGCCTGGGCAGATGTTCCAGGGCCCCCGTAGGCATCTTGTCTCCTGTAGATCCCAGCTCTGTGTCTATTATGTCGTTCAGCAGGAGAGAGTCAGCTCGCCTCGGCTGCTGCTTCAGGAAACAGGTCTCTGCTGGACCGTCAACTCTATAGTCAGAGCCTGTATGCAAAACACCCTTCATGGTAATGGGAGAAGCATGCGTGGCTGGCTGAGAAGAGTAAAGCACGCTGCTACAATCATCACCTCAACAACTTTACTCTCTGGACCCTGGAGCGGACACCTTAGTGTCACGTGTCATGAGCTAGATGCTGGGATTTAATCTCCTCATCCTCTCTGTGATGTCAAACCTGTAACCTCCTCTTCCTCCTCCTCCTGTCTGACGTAAACCCTGTAACCTCTTCTTCCTCCTCCTCCTCTGTCAGATGTAAACTCTGTAACCTCTTCCTCCTCCTCCTCCTCCTCTGTCTGAGGTAAACCCTATAACCTCCTTTCGATCGGAGTAGCGTGGAGCTCCTTCCCCCTTGATATCATTGTGTGTGTGTGGGTGTGTGTGTGTGTGTGTGTGTGTGTGGGTGTGGGTGGATAAACGGCAGCATATCAGATTGCTTTGTGTGAGTGGAGCTGAGGAGAGGATGGGTGTTCTGCTCTGCAAAGCCTTCTGGGTAATCAGTATGTTGTAGTCGTCATCACGCCTCATGAAACAACTTCCTCTTCCTTTGTTCAACAGGAAGCGCTTCGGCACATTATGCTGTTTTCCTTACTGATAAAAAGTTGGCGCATTTTGAACAGTGTTTTATCAGCGCTTCCACTCGCGTCGTTTCTGCTCTACGGCGCTCTGCCTTTAGCGCAAGCCCCGCCCTCCGCGGCCCGAGTCCGTGAGATGGCTGTGATCGGACGTAGAGCAGGTGACCTGCCGGCCGCAGGGCAGGTTGCGTCCATTCCCGGTCGCTCCTGGCTGGGGGAGCAGGAGCTGTCTGGTTCTGCTGTCGCTGGAACGTCTGACGGTGTAACCGCGACCGCCGCCAGGAAACTCTCCTCCTGGCGGCCATGTCGGCCTCCGGCTCAGAGCCACGGCAGACGGCCTCGGGCTGCAGGGACCTCAGCAAACTTTGAGGCCGCCCGACCCGACCTCCGAAGTACAAACGTCACAACGTCCTCCTAATCACAAAGCAAACACAGAAACCACTCACCATCAGGCGTATTCATGTTGAAACATGGAAACACACAGGAACTGCTATATGTCAGATATAAGCCACCATCAATCACTTCATAATGCAGCCGGGTTTCATGGACTCCAGTTTGACCGGGTTAACAAGTCCTTTCACGTCTTCATCTTTGTGGTTTAATAATAGATCGGTCCCAGAGGGGACCACACTCCCAGATGACCTGGAAGGGGACCAGCTGTAGTAAAACACTGTCCTATCACCATCTGTGTTTCCATCTGCTCCCTGCTGTGTCCGAGTTGTATAACGCTCTCCGCTGGGTGCCAGTGAGGCGCACTGCTCGGGTTTCTGCACTGCGTGTTCTCACTGCTCTGTGCGACGGGTCCGGCCTCCTGCTGGGAAAAACTCTCGGGTGCTTTTTGCTTCGTGTTTCGAAAGCTTGCTCAACGTCCAATCACGGCACGGCGTGGCTGTCCAACGTCTAATCGTCACGGAGTGTGGCCAGTCAATGTCCAATCACAGGGGAGTTTGGCCAGTCAATGTCCAATCATGGCAGAGTTCAACCACAGACCACTGCGTTGTGTAAACTGGTCACGACCCGAATGCATACCATGTTCACCAGAAAGCATTGATGATGTTTATTCCATTTCTATTAGTACAGTCAGTATAGCTGAGAACATACACCATCCTACCAGGTGGACGAGAAGGTGCCGGAGGAGTTGGGGTTTGAATAGGAGGAGGAGGATGGGGATGAGGTGGAGGAGATGGAGGAGGTGGGGTTGGAAGAATAGGAGGACGAGGAGGAGGAGGAGGAGGAGGTGGGGGTGAAAGAGGAGGCCTGCGAATAATTGTAGACTCCTTTATCTTATATGTGATATTTACTGTTTTTTGTAAATCGTATAATGGTTTGCGTTGAGTTTCAGCAATAGTTTATATGACGCATGTTAAGCCACTTTGCAAATTGTTTTGAAATTGTTTTATAAAGTCACGGCTGTTGTTATTATTTTCCGGTAGCAACCAATCGGCATCATCGGATGGTGACCGTGCGGGGTTTATGCAACGTGGATGTGTCAAGCAGGTCCCTGCAGGAGTTCAACCTGGGTTAATGACTGACCACTGAGCAGGAAGCCCCGCCCCCGCCCGCTGCACCGGCGTGATAAATCAAAGTCACGCTCCAGATAAACGCTGCACTAAAGCAGGGTTATGGGTCCTACAGTTACGGCCTTTATGGGAGAACTTTATGTACTGTTAGTTTAAAGATAATATGATTATTATATACTCTACATATAAAGAAAGTATGAAATGAAAATAAGTGTGGATAAACTCATAAACCAAAAGGTCACTCTTAACTATAGATGGATGGATATTTAGATAGATAGATAGATATACCACTAATATAGTTGGGGAGAGGGGCAGGTTCCAAATAGCAGCCTAAACTCAAATGAGAATCAGGAGAAAGACCTTCTGTAATGATTATAACATCACACAACACATTGATGTAGATTCATTTAATCGTATTCATTCAAACGCACTAAAGCTAACATTATGACCTTATTTGACCAGATACAGTAATGGACCTTACGCCAGTTCTGACTGGTTTCTGCTCACGCATACAGCGGTCAAACAATTGATTGTTGAACTGTCTGAGCTAAAGCAGACCCTATAGGTGTGACTTCTTTACCAGGCCTTCCTTACCAATACACAGCATAACTTCCTTTGTCCCAAAGAGGCTTCGATCTTGAACCCACTCCGTACTGCATGTTGGATTGCGTTCTGTAACAAACAGTTATACTAGTTATACTATTACACATTCCTCCTCCTGAGTAGGGTTGCAAACTTCCGGGAATTTTCAAAGTTGGAAACTTTCCATGGGAATTAACGGGGATTTATGGGAATAAACGGGAATTTACAAAATTGAGGGTTGGATCTTAACAGGGGACTTCAATATAGTTGGGGAAAAATATATTTGAGCATAATCTTGACTAACAACCAGATTTCATGCAAGTAAACTTGAATATCTGTGCTATTCCTCAATCACGCTAGCACGCTGCAGGGCTATTGAGACCACGCCCCCTACAGGCACTGTGCAGTCCTCCATCACATTTGACCTGATGACTCCTAGAACGCTGGACCACACCTTTGAGCCCAGAGCAAATTTAACTCAAATTTTGTGTTTTTGTTCAATGAACGAATAAAATAATTAGAATTAGTTAAAGTTCTACTTACAAATAAATCTGCTAAAATTATGTTTTTCAAGTTATATATATATATATATATATATATATATATATATATATATATATATATATATATTTATTTATTTATTTATTTATGCTTGGATATGATACAGTTTTCGATTAAATTCCTAGTTAATTCCCATAATTTTCAGATTTGTTATATTTCCAAAATTCCCCAGCTTAACTTCCCATGGTAATTCACCAAAAAAGTTTCCGGGAATTTACCGGAAATTGTCCACCCCTTTGCAACTCTGCTCCTGAGTCACCCTCCTCCACACCACACTACAACCACCAGCTGAAACGCACTCAAAAATTAAATGCATTATATTCATATTTAGGACGGTGTGTTAAGAATATCTTTGTGCACGGTCATCATTTAGTGAAGGATGAGATAGTATAGCTCTGTGTAAGGTCCAGGTGTTTACCGTCGCATGGGTCGGAGGAAACTCATTAACAAAAATATCACAAAACATCCCTCCTTTTCCCGTTTAAACGAATGGCGTCTACGTTTGGCCGACTGTTCTAGGAGTAATCAGGCCACATGTCCTCATCTGTTAGTATGAGAGCTGGAAAGAACCAGCCTGTCTAAACGGGTTCTAAAGACCTGATGACTCCCACGCTGCTCGACTGATGCCTTTATAATCAACCCGGCGCCACATCCTGTCCCAACGTTCAACTTCCTCTACCCCGTCCCTGGGAAACAGACCAATAAAACACTGTGTCATCAGCGAAAGTGGTGACTTTTCTTCTGTTGGTGTGGGGGGCGGGTCGGGGAGATAAGGCCTTATCAGGGATAGACCTCCTGGGGCAGAGTAGCTGGCCGCCGTGGTCATGTTGTTTCACTGGTGAATAAAGTTCAAGTGTGTGATTAGATAAGTCGACCTGAGCCATGACTCATTCCCGCTCCTGGCCCCGTGGTTCCCCGCGTTCGTTGACGTATTCCTGTGGCGGAGGTACGTTTTGAATCCACCTGCTGAAACAATGGTTTCAGTGAGGAACGACCCTCCTGTGATAATATCCCCCCCCCCCCCCCCCCCCCCTAGCATAACATTATCTTGCAAAACATTTGACAACTTATTGTAAGCGAGTGAATCTGTTCAAACGAATGAACGTAGATGGATGGTGCGTTCCAAATGACATGCCAATACTGCCACACTGCTGCGAATATAGGGGTGCTTTCACACCATTTGTACCGGGGGCCGAATTTTTATCGCCTACGTAATCCATTCCAAACCTGCCTGGCAACAGATGATCGCGTCGAACGTTGCCTGGCAACGGACGATTGCGTCGAACGACGAGCGATGCCGACGACGAGACTACATACTCAGTTTACTAGCTAAATTCGATTAAACAATTAAATACAATACAAATATAAAGTAAAATCTGTGTTATCTAAAGTGTTATCTAGCGATCCGTTATCTGTATTATGTTATTTCGTCTTTGGCAACATATTTTTTGAAACCTGCCTGGCAACGGACAACCTTCACGTATTCAGTTGTCCGTTAACTGGCAACGGACAACTGATTGATCTGTAGCTATGAGCAAGGTGCTACCATGCTGGTAGCATATAAGCTAAACTGCCCTTTAGCTGTTAGCAAGGAGCTACCCTGTCATTGGCATGGAAGCTAACCTGTAGCGAGAGCTAACCTTCACTGTAGCTGTTTGCATATAAGCTAACCCTCCTCGTCTCCCCCCCCCCCCCAACAGGACGTGGTGGTGGGCTTCCTGTACACCGTGCTCATCCTGCTGGTCTTCCTGCCCGCACTGGACGCCGTGGACGGCTTCTACCTGACGTACCGCTACGCCCCGCTCGTCATCGTCTTAGTGCACCTGGGCCTGGGCCTCTTCTCCTTCACCCTGGACACCTGGAGCACCTCGCGGGGCGACACGGCCCAGATCCTGGGCACCGGCGCCGGCATGGCCCTGGCCTCCCACGTCAACCACCTGCTGGGCCTGCTCCCGGACCCCGGGCCCGAGCAGCTGCCGCTGCCCATGACGCCGCTCAGCGCGGGGCTGCTGGCCCTCATGGGGGTCCGCCTGGCGCTGGGGGTCCTGGTGCTGCTGGCCACGCGGGCCGTGATGAAGAAGGTCACCATCACGCTGGTGTGCCGCCTGATCGGGGTCTCGTCAGAGGACGTGAGGGCGGCCCGGCAGAACATGGGGGTGGAGCTGCCCTACCGCTACATCGTCTACGGCGCGGTGGGCTTCAACGTCATCTTCCTGGTGCCGCTGCTCTTCAGCCACACGCGGCTCTCTTGATTGGCTCGGCCGGTCTGGTGTCGCTTCCTGGTTGGCCACCGGGGGGGGCGTGGCTAGCCGCGATAACTGCTTACAGTTCAGTTAACATTGGGGCCGTTCGTTCTTTCTGGGGTCGGGGGTGGGAGTTTAAACCCAGCTGTTCAAACCACCAGCGTCTCACGTTGGGCGGAAGACTCCCTGCTCGCTCCCAAACGGCTCCTCCCCCGTTTAAGAACTAGCAGATAGAAAACCTTTCACCTTTTGCAGTACGGACCTTGCTGGACTCAGCACTGGATCATCACATTTGGCATGTACCTATCAAATGAACAATCCGTTGAACCGGTCTGCAGTGTTAACGGGATCCTAGGCTCCAGTAAATGGCCGTGTTCCGTTCTGGTTAAAGACTCACAGCCACAGTTAAAGGCTGGCCTTCAAAGAACAATGCCGTTCATGGATCTCTGGTCTAGCATCATTCATATTGTACAATAGTCAGCACCTGCAAGTTAATAGTTGAAGTGTGCTTAAAGTTCTCAGAAGTGTTCAGACATACTTTTCTCAAGTACATTTCAGGGCTGTGTGCCCAGTTTTTTGTTTTTCATTCAGACGCCAAGTTTGTTTTTTATTCCGCTCAGAGTCTTGCCAGCGTCTCTGGTGGTTTCAGCCGTGATTGGCTGATGAAACCCCACAGAACTGAGGCATGATGGGAGATATCAGCGGGCTCTCTGTGCATTTCTTGTTTCGTATTTAATCTGTTTTCATTCACTCTTTTCGTTCAGTGATGATATTTAGTTCCTGGGTGATTTGAGTTCATCGTTTAGCGTAACCCATCGGAGACTGTTTCCTGACCTTTGACCCGGGGTCCCCCTTCTGGCGCATTGACTCCTCGGTAAATACTGCACTGACCATCTAACCCTGGTTCATGAAGCACCACAGAGCGTCTGGTTTTCGGTTGAGGTTCGTCGTCTTGGAAGAAGAAAGGACGGGACTAAAGAAGGGCTTCCTGGTCTACTGTGATTGGTTCTCCCTGTGGCCTGTGGATTGTATGCTGTGATGATGATGATGATGAGGCACAGGTGGGGGACACTAGGCTCCCCTGTTACCGCGGCAGCACCGACTTCCTGTCTGCTACGAAGGAGACGACCCTGACTCCCTGCACGCATCCATCCACTTCCTGTCGGACAGAGAGTTGACGAGGCCGGAAACATGTACAGAATATATACTACCAACAAACTAGTGGGATTCCGTCAAGATCTCGTTAATTAATTGACTGGAGGAACTGTGATGTCACAGTCGGACCTGTGATGTCACGATCGGACCTGTGATGTCACGGTCGGACCTGCAATGTCACGGTCTGACCTCTGATGTCACGGTCGGACCCGTGGCGTCACCTGCGATTTTCACTGTCTGACCTGCGATGTCACCGTCTGACATGTGATGTCACGGTCTGATCTGTGATGTCACGGTCGGACATTGTTTTTTCTAATTACTGCATTCCTTTTGTTGATAGTTGTTTTGCCTAATTGAAGCCACAGTGGAAGTGTCTGGTGACTGAAACGCAGCCTGGCGTGGCTCCATGTCAGGCTGACCTCGACGCACCTCATTCATATTGGAGTGTGTCAGGAATCTGACCCGAGTAACAGCTCTGAGCAGTTATTAGGAAGTGGAACCGCCACTTACTCTGAGCTCCTCGTTGATCTCTCTCTCTCTCTCTCTCTCTCTCTCTCTCTCTCTCTCTCTCTCTCTCACTCTCACTCTCTCACACACACACACACACACAACCAGGTTTTGTACAATTTTGTGGCACAATATGAAACAGCACAGTCATCAATTCAGACCATTCTGAATATGCAACTGACATTTTCAACTTGTTGGTGAATGGATTTCTCCGTTCAGTCAACCGGAGTGCGTGCCTTTAAAGCTAGCTGAAGCTTGCTAACATAACTAACTGTAGCTGTTGGCGGAGAGCTAAGGGCTTAGCCACCTTCTCCCGTGACATGCCCGTCTTCTTCCTCCCTCTTCCTCTCTCTTTCATTTAATCGTAATATAATCACATGCGTTCCTGCCTGGTGTGTTGTAATGTTGCTGTGTGAGGTACTGTCCTGATAATAGGGATAATGCACTGTTCCCATGATGCACTGCTTTCTTCTGAGCTCGCTAGAAGAGGGTCTGTAAATGCAGAACTGAGAGTGTGGTTCCACGTGGTCGAAGGACTGGAGCCGGACCAGAGGAGGTCCAGGGATAGGTGGCGGAGGAGGAGACGGTGACCACTAGTAGAACGAGGAGAACGTCTCACTTCTCTATTTGTCCCTTTAGCTTCGGCACTTACTTCGAAGGGGGAAGCTGTCTCGGGAACACTTCCCCTGTTGAATGACTCTGATGTATTCAGTCGCAGAGTCGTGTGCTTTCCTGCTGTCGCACTAATGCAGAATAAGCGTTGTGGCTGTTGTTTTGTTGTTTATTATGGTAAACGGTTCCAGAGCTTCCCTGGTCCTACTATGCGTGTGTGTGTCTGTGTGTGTATGTGTGTGTGTGTGTGTGTGTGGTTGGTTAAGAACGCGGGGCCGTGATTGGTTCAGACCGTTCATAGGCGAACCCTTCACATCCACATCCTGTGAACTCGCGTCTGTCGGTCCTGAAGTGTTTACTTCCCCGTGCGCTCTGAGTCGGCACGAGTTAGCTGAGTTAGTAATAAGCACAGCGCTAACACCGAAGAGGAAGGGGCGATCCTGTAGCTCTTATCCGTTTGTTGGGTTTTCCCCGACAGAGGTCAAAGGGAGACGCGTGATCGGACAGCGTCGTGGGGTCACTCCTCACGAGTCTCGCCTTCATCCAACATGGGGAGGGTTGTTCTGATCCGTGGGGGGGAGGGGAGGGGAGGTACACAGCCGGGGATGGGGATGGCGATGAGGAAGGAAGTGGGACCAAGAGGGCACTGAACCCATCTTCCTGAAGGGCACCCTGAGGGGTTCTATTGTGTGAAGAAGCGGTCCGAGGCGTTTTACAACCACTAGGCCAGACTGTCATTACACCGGTGAGGGATATCGTTAGCTCTCGTCTGTGTTTTTTCATCTGTGGTCAATTGTTTTAAACACAGTGTGTGTGGCATGACTTAAAATGTCGATTTCTTCTTTTTATATCGATTCGTTTTTTCGGTACACCTGCAGCGACAGACTTCAATCGTGGGAACTTACGAAGACTAGCGTTGTCGTCGTCGTTTCGGCTTCCCCGACCGAATCTCAAAACACCGCCGCATGAAAACAGGGTTCAGCCGCACGGGCGCGGCAGCATCCCGTTGTAGTGCCTTTTATGGTCGTTCAGGAAGCGTTGCTAGGCTACCGTACCACCCAGACCACGGAGAGCCGCGGGCAACCTCACTAGACGGACAGTCCCCGACAGCGTTCCACCTGAGGGGCCGCAGTCGACATGCAGGGTTTTTGTAAAACATGTGGCGGACCGGACGGCTTCAGTCAGGGCGGGGCGGGGGGGGCGGCGGCGGCGGCGGCGGCGGCCACGGCTACGGCCACGCTGAGAGGCAGATGGATCCCTCACGCTACTGTCCACTGGCATTCATGCTGATGGAAAAACACTGCATGCCCCCCCAACCCAAAAACAAAATATATACAGAACATATATATGATCAATAATTCATTCGTACGTTTGATTACAAATGTGTTTTAACGTAGTTAGAAAAAAATTGGCAGATATATTTGTATTTTTCTTGAAGAATATATTCTGTTGAATGACTCGTTTTTTGTTTTTTGGACAATGTTTTTGTCAGGACATGAAGTGTTGATGTCCAATATCTTGTTTTTGTAATAAACACCCTCAGAGATGTTTAGAGGCATGTGGTTCTGTTTTCACTACCAGTTCCTAGATTTCATTGATTTACCAAACGGCTTCATGTGATTCCACTGTATTTTTATATCTTTATAGAGATTCTATCTGATTGACTGTTGGTTACATCTTTAATTGAACTGAAAATAAATTGATGAAACAATGAACAGTGGACTCCTGTGTTGTTTAATAACCAATCACACTGAATGATACCATAGTGAATGACCACACATTGAGTCCATAGTTAATGAACACACACTGACTGAGACCATAGTGAATGACCTCTCACTAACTGAGACCATAGTGAATGACCTCTCACTGACTGAGACCATAGTGAATGACCTCTCACTAACTGAGACCATAGTGAATGACCTCACTGACTGAGACCATAGTGAATGACCTCACACTGACTGAGACCATAGTGAATGAGCTCACACTGACTGAGACCATAGTGAATGAGCTCACACTGACTGAGACCATAGTGAATGACCTCACACTGCCTGAGACCATAGTGAATGACCTCACACTGACTGAGACCATAGTGAATGACCTCTCACTGACTGAGACCATAGTGAATGGCCTCACACTGACTGAGTCCATAGTGAATGACCACACACTGACTGAGACCATAGTGAATGACCTCTCACTGACTGAGACACCATAGTAAATGGCCTCGCACTGCCCGACCATCAGCACCCCTCGCATCACCAAACCAACACCATTAACACTCACCACCACCCAAAACACCATCACCACACACCCCTCACACTATCACCACCACCCCACACACCATCACCAACCCTCAGTCCATCACCACTACCCCTCACACCATCGCCAACCCTCACTCCATCACCACCCCTCACACTATCTCAAAAAAACATCACCACCAAACTCCGGCCAGCAATGTTTTCCAGCCCAGCTGCCCCTGCCAGGGAGTGACGGCCGGGGAGGGACCGGTGTACTCCAGCCCCTGGCTCCGGGATGAAAGGCCTGTTTCCCGGTGCTCCTGAGTCACAGCCACAGACGGGAAGCAAGGCCACCTGTCGCCAGGACACAGACAGACCACTGGAAACACGGGCCGCTCCTCAGAACTATATTTACACTACACACGTTCACGGAGAACGCTAGAGAGTACGTTTCTGTCTTTAAGCAGCTGCATGCTGAAGGATCCACCGCCTCCTCCTCATCTTTGGATTGATATACCTACTGTGCACACAAAACTATCCATAGCAATATTATCAGGTTTAACAGGTTATGGTTAACCCTTTCCTTGTGCTGACCTTTTACTTATTAAGTAGTGAGGAATAAGCATATTGTACTTTGTGTCGCATAGTAATGTATTAAATCATTCTGTATGCATAATACATAATAAATCAAATAGGCTACATAGACGTGGAGAAAGGCTTACTTAAGGTTTTCGTAGATTTTGTCGACTCAAACGTTTGTATTTGGGTCAGCTTCAGGACTCGCTAATCATTATAGATGATTCTGCTACCGCCTGGTGGCCGAGGGATGTCAAGTCACGGCTTCATTGAAATTCTTGTATTTTCTCTCAATGCTAATTCCGGTATTTTGCACTTTGAGCCCCCTTTCTGGTTTGTCTAGGATGAAATAGAGTGTTTGACACCGACATTTTGACGATTGGTCCTGTCTCGTGTATTTGGCTAATTTAGAATCCCCACTGCCTGTTTCAGAATGGCTGGCTACTGGCATTCACAAACCTGTCCTCAAACAACCCTAAATGTTCGTTTTCAGAATTGTGCAACTCACTGAATGGTAAGTGGCGTTCGTTGATGTTTTAGAAAATATATAATGGCGCAATATATGGTTTCCATCCGTGTTAATTGATATAGTGGAACTATTCTTTCAGATACTACTCGATGTTTGACTCTCAAGCGTTGGACACTCCAGACCACTTGGTGGCGACAATGTTGCGTTACTTTGTGCATGTAGCGGGACATAGTAAACAAACAGAAGAAGACGTTCATTGTCGAAAACCAAGGCATCAGCGCTGGTTACCGAGCTATCGAATATGGGGAGAATGTGTGCGGTCAGAAACTGCGGAAAAATCCCTCAAAAAAGGAGTTGTCATCGGCTTCCTCTCCTCGGTCACAACACTGCAAGACGGAAGTTGTGGCTTTCATTCCTCGGGTTAGACGTAAACACCCCTCTAAATGTTCTTCGGGAAGCTGACCATCGCGTTTGCGCCTTCCATTTTCGGCACGAGGACTACATGCAATCAACCGGTCTTCGAATGAAGTTTCCGAAGAAACTTCATCTGCAAAAGGCAGCTGTACCGACGCTTCTTGGACCAACGCTAGACGAAGAAGACCTTGGGGTAAGCTAGACACACATGTACAACGTTCTTTTTATGACTAGTTTAGGTTGAACATCTGACTCGAACCTCAAAGTTACACGGGCTGGACCCCAAAACAGCGATTTCGTTGTTGCTGCTTGATGTTTTTGACGTTGACGGTTCTGAAGTTATACTGTACTAGTATTTTGACCTAGAATAGCGTTTTTAAAATGGTTTATTGTTCGCAACGTCTCCTAAAGAGAGCTGATGGGGTATCCACGGAGGTTAGATGATTCCAAAGTAGGGGGGAGGGTAGGCAAGTAGCCTCCAACACTTTCCTGGGGAGCCAGTGCCACAGTGGTTAGATAATTTCACAGTAGGGGGTGGGGGTGGGGTAGCCAAGTAGCCTACAACACTTTCCTGGGTAACCACATTCCAACTATCTGGCTAATGACCTTACCAATTAATTTGCCTATATGTACTATCAGATCACCCAGGAGATGTAGCAAATTGACCATCTTTTTCCAGTAACCATTCAAACCACCTTTCAAATGGCACAGTCTGAGCCGTCATAACAACAGTACTTGTGTCAGTAATATTGATGAGATGTGTTTTGCTACTTGTTACAGGCTGGTGCTGGTGTAGAACCCTTCGTTTTCAATGCTCCCCATTCAACTCCTGTCAAGGACCTGCCTTCTCCCAGCTTGTCCTTGGTCATCACAAGTCCACAGCCACACCAATCCACAAAATCCTCAAGGAAGTCCTTATCTGGCAGTTACCTTGCTTTCCCTGTGACCAGGGAGAGGTCCTCACTATTTGTAAGTTTGTATATTGTTTTTATTACTTGTAGTGATGCAATGCGTATACCAATGTAATTGTAAGGATTCCTTTGTTTCACTCTTCAACAGCCAGACAATTGTAAAACTGAGATGCTTCAAGTGGACATTTCCTCAGTCATTAAGGATGAATCTGGCAGTCACCTTGCTTTCCCTGTGACTAGGGAAAGGCTGTCACTATCAGTAAGTTTGTATATTGTTTTTCTTACTTGTAGTGATGCAATGCTTATTATCAATGTAATTCAAGGATTCCTTTGTTTCACTCTTCAGCAGCCAGACAATTGTAAAACTGAGAAGCTTCAAGTGGACATTTCCTCAGTCATTAAGGATGAACCAACAGACATGAACATCAGCATCAATCAACAATCAAGTTCAACCTCCAGTTCAAGTGCCTCAGAAGAGCAAGGGGAGTTGGATGAAAGAAAATGGATTGTGAACGAGTCTAGCCTCATGACATTGTTTAGAACATGCCATACATGTGCCGTACCCATCACTGATATAACAGTGACAACTACAGGTAGCCAGATAAAGATCGAATGGACATGTTTAAATAATCATCATGGCAGGTGGACATCATGTCCTGACTCCTGATGCAAGAGAAATGGCACAGAATCACCTGCTTGTTTCTGCTACTTCGGATCAAGATTGTACATTTTTAGGTTGTACATTTTGTTAATACAATAGGCCTATGTCTACTTTTACCCATGCTATTTGAAAACATGTTTAGGCCTTCAGACTGTGGTGTGCACTTTATAAATAAAACTGAAAAGATATTTGAAAAATAGCTTTTTATTGAGGTTTTTTTTTTTTTTTTACAGTGCAGGTAGGTAGGGACAGAAGGGTAAGAAGGTCAGAATAAGTCCTCTATCTGACTTGGTAACCCCGCATACTGTCCAGTGGGGGATGGGAACGCATCCCTTACAGCCCACACCACACAACTGGGTAATCCAACGCCTTTTCCTCGTCCCAGTGGTTGACCTTTGAGGGCCCACCCCAGAATAACTCGATAAGCCACATGTCGGTATTGCCTGAGGAGGAGAACAAAACATGGATAGAGCAAAGACAGCGTCAGAAACTTATTTTCGAGAACATTATAGTTGGCTACATGCGAATTATACAAACTGGCATCTGAATATGAAATTCATTGCATCAACGCAGCTTACCTTTCTGACAATTGGCCATTCGGTCCTTCGGGTGTGGGGCGGTTCTTCCAGCTTATTTCAGGGACCCAGGAGAAAGTCTCCAGCACGGGTTTGTTCATTAGCTGGCGCACTTCAATTTCGGTGATGCAGACCGGCGAACCATCAGTCCCGTCGACCGAGACATTCAGGCTGGCCATACCAGCCGTGAGGACAAGGTCCCACTACGTGCAGCACCTTCTTTCTTCTTCCGTCGGCATCTGTCTGCACTTTCCACAGGCACACCACCCAATTCCCGTGACCCTGGGGTCCGCTTCGGCCGCCTCCGAAGCCCTAGCCTCCATATCCATTTGATCTAGCTCCTCTTGGGTGTATTCTGGTTCAAAACGGTATCCTCGACCGTCAAAATCAAAATCGAGTGGGTCCTCCTCCAGAACCCAACTTTCATTATCCATTTACAGTGTTTGCAATGTTTTTCTCTGTAATTTTCGCTACTCGGAGAGCACAGGAGGTTCTCTGCTCACGCTGCTCTGCTCACGACGGTACTAACCGAGCGAAAAGACTACAACACAACGTAAACAACCCTGGTTTCCGTTTCCGCTGGCGCAGTAACATCAACGAGCAATGCTCTTCCAACTGAAATCATTGAGATTTTCAAAATGCCGTATAAAACACGATATAAACTGTATTTCGCTACGCTACCTGATTTTTGAACATCAACTAACACTACTTACCACTCGGTAAGTTGCACTTTCTGAAAACGAACGTTTAGGGATGTTTTAAGGACTGGTTTGTGAATACCCTAGGCCAGGAAATGAGCCAAATACCCGAGACAGGACCAATCGTCAATATTTTGGTTTCAAACAATCTATTTCATCCTTGACAACCCAGAAAAGGGGCTCAAAGTGCAAAATACCGGATTATTTTTCATTAATTCCTTTATCACGCAAGTAATGCAATGTATGTTTTACTGCAGGCCGATATATATATTTTAGTTGTTCGTGCATAATAATAATAATAATAACAGGGTCAATACATCTGAAACGCATTTCTTTAAATTGTCGGCGGAACTGTTGCTCGTTAAACATTGTTTCCGAGGGGACCTCAACACGAGTTACACCAGCAGCTCAGCGTGTATTTAGCAGCGAGCTCAGCCTCGCTTGGGAGACTTACAAACTATTTTCTTTACTTATTGTTGTTATACACTACTTGTACAACAGTTTATTACAGGTACATAACCGTAATAGCGACCGCACGTTGTGCTTTTTATATAGCGATATACATATAGGCATGTATGTATATATATTATTTATATGCATGTTAAATTAAACTAGACAACAAGTGTGTTGTACATAACGACCCCCAGCGAGACGGGGGGCTTCTGTCCGGGGAGCAGTCGTCCTATGGTCCACGATACTGAAATCATTAACAGAGGTATAGCCTAACCGCTTGTATTCACATTTAGAATGACATAACTTTTAGGACCCTGTAGTACTGTAGTAATAACCGGGTTGTGGTTCTGACCATAGAATAGGATGTGGTCTCTAGTTTAAATCCACCAGTGTTAATTATTGGCGAGTGTTTTCTACGATTAACACTGATAACGTCCTTTGTAGTTTAGTGAGACTGTGTTGAGTCCAGCCGCCATGGAGGGAGTGGAGGAGAAGTTCAAGTCTCTGTCCATCGCGCGGCGGCTCCAGCCGCAAGACCCCGCCTACCTGCTGGACGTGTCGCTTCAGCCCGGCGCCGCGGGCACCTCCTCGGGCGACGTGCTGGCGGTGTCCTGCTCCAACCACCGTCTCCACCTGCACAACAAGGAGACGTTGCGTCCCCTGGGGGAGTTCCGCGGCCACACCGCGCCCATCTGCGGGGTCACCTTCGCGCACGCCTCCCCGGACCTGCTGTTCTCGGGCTCGGCCGACGGCACGGTGCGGGCGTGGGACGCCCGGGGGCCCGGCTCCAAGGCGGTCCAGGAGTTCCGCGGCGACCCGGCGCTCCGCTTCAGCGGCATGGGCGTCGACGCGGCGGACGTGGTGGTGTGCGCCGGCACGGAGCAGCTGGACGAGGAGAGCTTCCTGGTGTTCTGGGACGCGCGCGCCGCCGGCAAGGGCCTGCTGGGCGTGTACTCGGAGTCGCACAGCGACGACGTCACGCAGGTGAGCTTCCACCCGCGGGACAAGGACCGGCTGGCCACGGGCGCCACGGACGGGCTGGTGAACGTGTTCGACCTGCGGCGGGGCGGCGAGGAGGACGCGCTGCTCGCCACGTGCAACAGCGGGTCGTCGGCCGGGTCGGTGCGCTGGGCGGGGCCCGGGCTGGACCGGCTGCTCTGCCTCACCGACAGCGACGGGCTGCACCTGTGGGACCTGGGCCGCCTGGACACGGAGGAGCCCCTCACGCTCTACAGCACCCCCGACGCCCGCACGCTCACCCCGCTGGAGGGCGGGGGCTCCGTGGACTACCTGGTGGGGGGCCAGTGGCTGGAGGGGGCCCAGAGGCTGCTGGTGGTGGGGGGGACCAGCGAGGGGGCCCTCCACCTCATGGAGTGCACCGAGCGGGGCCTGGAGCTGCTGAGCTCGCCGCCGCAGGGGGCGGGGCACACAGCGGTGGTGCGCTGCTTCCTGTGGGACGAGGCGGGGGAGGGGGCTCTGGTCACCGCCGGGGAGGACGCACAGCTGTTGCTATGGAAACCGGGAGGGGAGGAGATGGCGCCCGGGAGGCAGGCGACCATGAAGAGCACCTCGTCGTGGAAGCTGCAGGCGCGGCCGCATAAACAGAGCGGGTACGAGTGGAAGAGAGGAGGAGGAGGAGGAGGAGGAATAGGGAGAGGAGGGGGAGCAGCAGCAGGGAGAGGAGGAGGAGGAGGAGGAGGAGGAGGAGGAGGAGGAGGAGGAGGGAGAGGTGGAGGAGGAGGAGGAGGAGGAGGGAGAGGTGGAGGAGGGAGGGGAAGAGGAGGGAGAGGTGGAGGAGGAGGTGCTTTGAAGAACCAATGACCTCTATGAGGAGTTAATCTGTGTTCTGGACTGCCGTGTTCAGTTCTGGACTGTGATGTTCTGGACTGGACTGGACTGGACTGTGATGTTCTGGACTGGACTATGATGTTCTGGACTGGACTGGACTGGGATGTTCTGGACTGGACTGCGTTGTTTAATTCTGGACTGGACTGGGATGTTCTGGACTGCGTTGTTCAGTTCTGGACTGGACTTTTATGCTCTGGACTGGACTGTGATGTTCTGGACTGTACTGGGTTGTTGGTTCTGGACTGGACTGTGGGAATAAAAATAAACATTGGAAAATCAGAAATGGATTTCTGAGATTTTATGAATAGCACAAGAACTTATTAATAAATCATCAACGAGTAATCTTCCAGCCCTACAGTAGCCCTGGTTAAGGATGTGATTCTACGCAAATTGGAGTTAATGGAATTGTATTCAGAGAAAACATGAATCATCTGAAATAATACATGAAAATAACATAATAAAGATGAAAAAAATGCCTTCATTTATTTTACACAAAATTGTGCTGTGGTTTTGTGTTTAGTGTGTGTGTGTTTGTATGAGAGAGAGAAAGATGCTGATTTATCGATTTGATTGTCAAAGAACTACTTATAAGTTGTATTGTCAATAAAAGTTGTAATATTTTATCTTTAAGGATATGCAACAAGTATATAGGCAAATAGTAATGCATATATATATCTATATATATATATATATATATATATATATATATATATATATATATACGGTTTCTTAAATCATTAAAAGAATAATTCAATTTAGAGCAAGAGATCAATTAGACAGTGGTAAGATGGGACATGGATTTGCCATTATTTAAGAGTTATTACAATATTTTCATTAAAAAAATATGAATTCATTGATTGATAATGATAACCGCTGGTGTTTGAACCCATACTGAGATCAGATGTGCTTTTTTAAACTGAGACGGAAATTTGGGACTAATTGACAGTGAAACATGTTTACAAAGAAATCCAGTTATTCAAAGAATGTAGGGAGGAGAAATGTCAAACATAACAAATGCATGCCGTCTCGGAATAGTTTCCTATATCATTTTATTTCAATCGATACTTTTGCGCTGTAAATAGTGTAGACGATGAATGTTGATCAGAAGGTCCCGTTGTATCCTTGTCTGGTAGGAATCACACGGTGGTTCTTAACTGCTGGGGTGCTGCATTGCCTCCGACCCCGGCCCATGCCACGGTGCACAAGGGCTTCTGTTCACAACAAACCAGCCATGAAAGCAGAGGAACTCTGGTCAAAGCCGCAGGTCGCCCGGGTGCTAAAAGCCGCCAGGGGTTGGGCCTCCGACAGCAGGTTTAGCCTCATTCCTAACGGGGGAGAACGACTCCTCGACGCTGGCTCTCCACCCGATCTCCCTTCCCTTGTCCGCGACAACCCAACCCGCGTACTCACCACCGGGGGAGGGACCCGTCTCGCTCAACAGTGACAGGCTTCACCAAGCAGCCAATCACAGGGCTGACACCACAGTGAGGCAGCCAATCCGCGTCGTGTGCAGCCGGACCCGGACCAGCAGCAGGCTAGGGTGTGTGTGTGTTATGTGTGCCGTGGTCTCAGCCCTGGAGGATCGACAATAGGGTGAAAAGATACTAAACCCCGGACTAAACACGGACCAAGGGGGGGAAATAACCCAACACAAGCGCTGCGCGGAGAAAGGAAACCCGTACATCCATGATAGGAATGTAATTGCGTGCATCTTAATCCGCGTTTTGTCCACATTAATGGGTGTGTGAGGAAGAGGATTATCAGGGCAGAAGGCAGAAGGCACTCGTGGGTTCGGCTGCTCCAAGGCCCCGCGTCCCTCCGCTGATCGAGCCGCGGGTTGGAAGAGGAAAAGGGGCTAAATAGGGGCTATCTGCAGCCTGGCTGGACACCCCACGCGCACAAAGGAGAACTCCTTTCACCTCCGTCTCCCGTCGCGAAACACAGAGGATCAAGGTGAAGCCACCACACACACACATACACACACAGACACATACACAGCGACCCGATCGGGGCGGGGAGCCCGAGTCCCGTCCCCGACACCGATGCGCTGTGATCGTGACGGGCGATCGAGCCCCACGGAGCCCGCCGATGTACTGCGGTCTTTTACCCGCATCCACGTAGCGGCTGGTGAACGTTAGCCGTGGGTCAAATGTATTTACACTTCGATGTTTTTGTGTAATTTCAACCCGTCCTGTGATCTCCAGTCCTCGTAGATCTGCACGGAGGTAGCGCTAGCTCACAGGCTAACGCCAAGCTAACCCGCGGTTAGCCATAGGTTAGCTTAGCGTTAGCCTAGGAGCTAGCTAACCCGCGGTTAGCCGCGACACTTTAACCGTAACCCGCGGGACTAATAATCCGTCCGGTTCTGCCTGTTCACGGCGATGGCTGCCGATGGATCCCACCGACCGGGCTCTACGTCGGCGTGATCCTCACACCCGCGGGCCTCTAGCTGCACGTTTGTGCCCGGCATTAACATTTTTCCGAGGAGCTAGCGTGCGGAGCTAGCGGGGAAGCTACGGGACTTTTTGGGCTGTCAAGTTGTGAATGTTGTTCCGCTCTGCTCTGCTAGGCCCTGCACGACCAGGCTCACCAGCGGACGGGGACCCCTGCGGTTCAGATGGGGGCTGTGTTTGAATTCACCTGGTCAACAGTATAATTTAGGGATCAGATTCATTTCTGATCATATTATGGCTTCTTAGATAAGATGTTGTCGTTGAGCCTTCTATGGGTGTAGTGCAGTCTCCCTTCGGGATCCAGTGGTCTTCATGGTTAACATGACGGGACTTGGGGATGCATTGAATGATCAGATGCATGTTTAATACTATCAGTTTATTCACAGCTGTTGACGTTGATAAGCTTGTTCGAAGTGCATGCTCAGTAGGATCCATTGGGACACTGCTAATAAAACGTTGGGGTTTGAGATTGTTTTAAATCGGTCACTTATGTTGTGGTCCTCGTTGATTTATCATCCACCTGGAGCCTGCGTGAGTGCGTTTATTTTTCCCAACAACCAGCGATTTCAACCAACTTGGGAAAGGATGAGTTTCGAAAACAAACTTCCATCTGTATCACTGACGTGCTATCAACAGGCATCATAAATTTGAGAGGATATTTGTGATGTTGAATTCAAAGGTCGTCTGTGATTCATGCACGCCAAGGTACTGGTTTGGTGCGGTGGATCTAACCATGGTGACAGATGACGTTGAGGAATTTGGCAGAGGTGCAGTCATTCCACCAAAACCTATTGTGTTTATCTATGCATGAGGAAATGCTCGCTTCCCACCGATCTATGGTCTGTCAATCAACGTGTGTGTGTGTGTGTGTTTCTGTGTGTGTGCTTGTTGGCAGGGCTGAATAAGCAAGTTTGTAAAGGTTCTTGGATGTCTTCGTGTGTCTTCAGGTCGGCTCCACATTTCGCTGACGGGACTGGAGGTTCCCGCCTCTCCCTCCAAAGTCTGCTGTGTTTATGGTGGCGGCCACGAGGGAGGCTAGGGGGGGGAGAGAGAGCCCTCGCTGCCCTCTCTGATCTTACCTTGCGTTAAATGACCCATGTGTACAGCAACAACACGATCGTAAGGCCCTGTTCCCGCTCTAAGGCTGGACGTCTGTAGGCGGCATGGAGGGAAGAGTGTACAGCATGCAGCTCTGTTTGTGAGGCGCAGAACGTTCAGTTGTTGTGTTTGGATTTTGTTGTTCAAGGGCCGTGTCTGTGTGTGTGTGTGTGTGTGTGTGTGTTGTGCGCTCGGCGTGTTTTTGTTCATTCTCCTCGGCCTTGTCCATTTCTGTCAGTGGACTTCCTGTTGGAAGGTTCCCTCCCTCCTCTTCCTCTCTCTCCCCCCTTCCCTTCCTGTCTCTGTGTAATCCCCCAGCCGAGGCACCGTCATCTGCCCTCTTATGTAAGGTGAGGAGGAGCAGCAGGAGGAGGAGGAGGAGGAGCAGGGCTCAGGGTATCTGCGTAGCCGCTGTCCCTCATTGCTAGCGGTGGCACTCAAGCCACTCACCGCTAACCTGCCTGCCAGTCGGCCGGGAAGAGACAGAGAGAGGTGTACAGAGAGAGACAGGGATAAGGTGGGTGAGCGACCTAGACACTGAGGGGAGGAAAGTGGAGGGCTGATGGTGACCACGGGGGAGCGAGCGTCTCGCTGCACAGGTGAGTGGACGCTAGGGCGCTCTGGATCGCCGCTCTGCCTCAAGTCTGCGTTTGAAACACCACTTTGGGTCGCGGCGTTCTTCTATGATCCCCTCCCATCTGAGGTCCTTCCCTTCGAGGTGCAATGGCTGCCTGCGGAATGCGGTGGTGCGGTCTGGTCAAGGAGCACCTGGAGGGTCCGAGCACTACTTCTTCTGTCGGACGGAACGCAGCCTGTTTTTTCTGCTAGCAGATCATTATGCAGACATCCCCTTTAAAGGGGTATTCAGCGGTCTTCTCTGGACGTGTGATTTGGCGGATGAGGAGGAGTGTCCCCGGTGAAGCCAAAGGGCCCAGATCATCTATCCCGGCCACATGCGTTACATAGGAACAGGAGGGGGGATGATCAGGGGAATGACTCGTCACTGCCTCAACCATCACCACGTAGACCAGGGAGTCAGCGGCCCCGTGGTGCTGCATCTGAACATCTCCTGCGCTTCACTGTCCCAGCGCTCTCTGCCGGGGGGGAGGGTGTCAAGGTTTAGTCTTGTGTGTTGTTTACGTTGAGCCATACGTTGAGCCGGCCAATCAGACGTGTGCCGTCGGACTCCCATTTGTATGCCATTTGAATAGTGCAGCAGAATAGTTTGAAAGGCAAAACCCGCACAATGCCTAGAGGAAGAGCATATCGAAAGATTTTTGGAGTTGATACATTTCTTCGGAGTTGGGAGTTGTTAATGTCGGACTTGTTTGCAGCTAATTGAAATGTGTTTCCTTGGTCGCTGCGCACCCGTGTCTGTTTGAGGTGGTAGAACGGCGGCCCTCTGGGATGGATCATTGTTACTTATTACCTAGCGATGGAAAGAATAGGGCCTTGTAGGACGTCCTCTTTTGTTTTCGTCCGCCTTCATTACACGATTCATCTGAGCGAATGAGCATTCACTAGACCGCGCCTGTGATTCAGAGTGGTTTCAGTACGTATCCAAAATGTTTACGTCACACATAATCACACAATTCATAACTGTAGTTCAATTCACGCAAGCACGAAATGTGATTCTGTTGGAGTTACTTTGAGTTGTATAACTGAGTTTCATTAAGTTATTTTAACTTAAACCCTGTTGGTTTGTGCTTATGTGCCCATTGCCTTCAGAGCAGCACTTTGAAATCTCCGAAGCAATTCGGAAAGCTAGTTAGTCTGCCCCACATGCTCCTGCCTCCCAGTCACTGAACCAGCCAGTCTGCCAGTTCACCAGTTAGTATATTCTTATCCTCCAAGCCTCCACCAGACCAGACCCTTCTCCCTCCTCAGCCCCCCCCCCCCCCTTCCCCGCTCGGCTTAAGATCATAGGGGAGGTCACGTGATGCCCAGCCAGACACGCGCACACACACACACACACACACACACCATGTGTTTCTCCCACTGTACTTTCTGCTGTGACCCACAGATTTCCCTTGTGGGATTAGTGGAGTTCTCTCTCATCTTATCTGTTCGTTAGGGATGCACCCGCTGAGTGACAGTCAGCGTGCATTCAAGGAAGAAAGTTCACACGCTCTTTAAACATGACATGCGGCCCCGGTCACGGCTGACAATGGAGCGCGTCTAACGCCGTTAACCAGATTCACCGCTGTAGCTTCTTGTGGTCTGTAACGCATGGAGGTCTCTAGAGAAACCCAGACGTACCGGAACTACTCTCCAGAACAGGCCGCTGTCAGTCCTGGTGGCTCGGCTCGGGAGTGCTGGTCTCTTCTGGTGTGGCTTGACGACGTGTGGTAGGAGTGAAGGACGCTGGAACGCCGAATCAGGACCTGTCGGCATTCCATCTGGTTTCCATGGCGACCAAAGTCATTGTTGATCGAAGGGTCTTGTTGTGTACGGAGTTGAAGCTGTACGGTGGGGGGAAGTTTGACATGTTTTTGGAACAAACTTGCAGGATGTCTCCATCCTCTTCATGTTTTAGATAGTGCTTATTGAATGTCTTTGGAGACGCTTCAGATTGAGGTTCTCCATGGAGCTGTGCTGTGAACCTGTGGTGTTCTGTAGCTGCTGGTTTGTTCATAAAATTTGTCTTCCTGGTCTCAAAGTCTGCTTCCAAGTAAGGACATCTTTTGTGCTTATTTACTTTTGAGGGAAATTAACAGAGCGCGTTTATTCCCCATGTCCTCAATACTAGCAGCCCATTAAATGGACGTTCATAATTCAAAACCACAAGCTAAATATTGTGAATTTGTTCAACGTTTTATATACACTCGCTACAATTCCCAGTACATTCGCAGGTTGTTGGAATATAAGTCAGCCACTTCGTCTGTGTAGAAAACCCTAGGGAATCCATGTTAAGATGTTTGTTCTCCAGCCATGTCCTGTACCCAGTCACTCCAACCCCCCCCCCCCCCTCCAATCCGATGGTCTCCCCTGAAACTAACTGATGTTGGATCTGTGTCCCCTGTCTCCCCACAGGGCTATGTCCTCTGCAGCAACTACATCTCCATCTGTGGACAAAGTGGACGGATTTTCCCGGAAGTCTGTCAGGAAGGCCAAGCAGAAGCGATCCCAGAGCTCGTCCCAGTTCCGCTCGCAGGGCAAGCCCATTGAGCTCACCCCACTGCCCCTGCTCACGGGTAAGCCTTGACCTCTGACCTCTGACCTGCGCCCCTGCCTAGCCTTGTCCCTCTTCCGGTATCCACTGTTCCGCCAGCGTGCCTTAGTGGCCGGGTTGCCTACGGTAACCACATCGGCGTAGCGGTTCCGGCTGTAGCTGTAGCTGGGCGTGGGAGGGGCGTGTGGTTGCGGTGGGTGAAGACCTGCAGGACGTGTGGTCAGACGCATCGGGGGTCTGACCACTCTCCCTTCTGCATGGATGTTTTATGCTTTCAACAGGTTGAAGTGGGCGTGCCCCGGCATGGTCTATGCATGACGCTAGGGTAGTTCGCATCTAGCCTTCCATCCATCTTTCTATCTATGTACCAAACGTCCATCTATATATCTATCTAGATGGATATATAGCTCAACCCTCCATTCATCATCCATCCACCTACCTTGTTGCTATCCATCTATCAATCCCTTTATCCTTCGTACACTCGCTCTGTCTAGGTACCGTCTATCCATCTACTCATATCAAGGCATCTTTTTCTGTGAACCATACATCTCTGTATCCACGTCTCCATCTCTTTGTAGTCACAGCAGCGTTCAGGGCTGCTTGAAGGCTGTATGTCTCTGGTCAGAGCAGTGTTCAGGGCTGCTAGCTAGCTGCTACCAGTCTGTCTCTCTGTAGTCAGAGCCGTGTTCAGGGCTGCTTACTGCTAGCATGCTGTGTCTCTCTGTAGTCAGAGCAGTGTTCAGGGCTGCTAGCTAACTGCTACCAGGCTGACACCCTCTGTCAGAGCAGTGTTCAGGAGTGCTAGCAGGCCGTGTCTCTCTGTGGTCAGAGCAGTGTTCAGGGCTGCTAGTTAGCTGTCTCTCTTTGGTCAGAAGTGTTCAGGGCTGCTTGCAGGCTGTCTCCCTGTAGTCAGAGCAGTGTTCAGGGCTGCTAGCGGGCTGTGTCTCCCTGTAGTCACAGCAGTGTTGAGGGCTGCTAACAGGCTGTCTCTGTAGTCAGGGCAGTGTTCAGTCTGCTAGCTGCCAGCAGGCGGCCACAGGTGTGGAGCTGCCAACAGACTCTCCAGAGAGGCTCCAGACACCCCAGTACTGAGCAGCATGTCGATAGAGGCGGCGTACCCTTCACTGTGGGCTCACTGGTCCTTCATAAGAAACGTTGGGAGGGGTAACACTCCCAGACCTCTATGACTATGACACCGGGGTTCTAACACCTGCTAGATCTCTCCGCTAGACATTAAATACATTTATGATCCCTGTAGGCTTACTTAGTCTGTCTAGTCTTGCCCATACAGGGCCGAATTTTTTTTTTTTGTTCGGTTCCGGTTACCGACCGACCCTGTCAATTTATGTGCCACCCAAATTATTTTATGAGCTGCTGTAAAAAAAAATAATAATAAAAAAAAAAAGAGGAAAGAAAAAAGTCCTACCTATCATTCCCTGCCGCTGGAAAAAATTAAATAAAAAAATCAAATAAATTCCCTACCTACCCATGACCTCAACTGACAACCAACAAGAACCAAACTTTTTTTTTTTTAGGCCTAGGTCTGTTCTGGCCCCTGTAGGTATAGACTGTCCCATTGCTGAATTCAAAGTCATTGTTTAAGTTCATCTTTAAGGTGATCCTCATAGAGACGTGTGATTCATGTTTGATGAGCTGAGCGAGCCTCCACTAAACAGCCCATAAAGGGCCTCTGTTTCACCACTGCGTGACCATGTAGGGCCATCAGCCATCACAAGACGTTTCAAAGTCCACCCTATAGTGACATCTCACATGGGCGTGTCCCCCCCAATATATGAAGGATGGACCTGCCTACCGGGCAGCGCGGTCCACTGGGTATGCTGCAGGGGAGTGGCATCGCATTCCCAGGTCTTCAGTCACTAATGGGCACATATTGAAATGGCCTGTGATGGATGAACATCAACTCGGCCAGGACAAATTGAAAGTTGGATTCTGTGTTGTGCTCGTTTTTTTATGTCCTTGGATGATATTGCGGAAAAATATTTTAGGCATAAGACTAGTAAATACTTACGTCTTGTATGAAAATAAACTTTGAGCCTATCAGAATTCATTAATCTGATGGGTGCAGGCTTCCCATTGGCTGCAATTAGAAACGTCCGTTAGCAGATGACAGCAGGATCTGGTATTCTAGGAGTGGCCAATCAGCTGCCAGAAACCAGGAGGTTCTCCACAACCAAATTCCGTCTCCCTTTATGACTTCGGAGATATGAGGAACTTGAAATACTGGCGCTGGTCATAGCTCCGCTTAGCCATTCTCGCTGCGAGGAAGTCCATCCCTAATGTGTCCATTCCTTTCCACGCACGGAATCATGTCTGTGTCATACAGTACACTACCGAGACACACACAAGTCAGACTGCAGATTAACATCTAGATTGAGTTTAACATTCCTAGACATCGCCTACCTCGAGCTACCAACAGCTCGAGTACATGCAGCAAAGGAAACCCTGACAGAGATGTGGCACTCGGTCTCTGTGAACCTCAGACCTTTTAGTATGATCGCTTAGCGGGGAGATGGCCTTGAACCTGGGTTAGTTAACTGCTCTCCTTGGGATTTTTTGTTTTTGTTTAATGTACTTGCATTGTTTCCGTTGGTAGAATGTAAGCAATAAAAAAAAGAAAAATCAGAAGAAGACAAAGATTAACATCTATATTCCAGAGTCTGACGACAGACAGCCTGGGCGAACGGAGCTGGTGTGTGTTCAACCAATCACGTGGCTAGGGGCGGGATGGAATGTGTCCATACTGGAAACCACCTCACCGGAGGAACCACCCACAGGCGTGCTACGGCCGAACGTTAATCTCGGAATCGGGAGGGGAACCGGTTACCATAGCGACAGCATCGTCTTCCACTCGTTGCATCCCTATCCTCGGGTCATCGGCGAACGCAAAACGCTCTGGTCCCCCCCCCACTGGTCGATTTTGACCTCCTCCCCGCTGTCTGGTGGGACAGGGAACGACCAGGTGCTGCAGCCAGGTCAGAGACCAAAACTGGGCTTCCTCTCAACGGCGATCAACAGCGTATCAAAACTCTGCCCAACTCTGACCCCACACTGACCCATTCGAGCGACCAAGCCATGCGCTCCACGTGCTTCCACCCCCCCCCCCCCAAAAGCACAACAGCTAGTAGCAAGACAAGATGCCTCAAGTCTTCGCCTCCCCTTCCTCAAGACCCCCGTACCCCTCCCCCTGGGGGTAACCCGAGCCCCCAAGTGTCCCTTTACGCATCGCGGCTAGCCCCTCAGAGTCCCCTGTTAGAGCGGCCCACCACACCACGTCTCTTCCGGGCTCACGGCTCTCACCGTACCCCCGCCACGCTCCCCCTCCGCCCAGGCCTGGACGCTAGCCGCCTGGGGAGACCCACCACAGTGAGTGACCAGCAGCCGGGGGGTTGGTACGCAGCTGTGTGCCCGGTGCGAGCTAGCCGGTTAGCCAGTTAGCACAGCAGGTGATTTGGTGGGCTAGCGCGGCTGTTGTGTTGCGGACGGCTAGCTGCGCGGCTAGCGGCGGAGGAGGTATGTGCTGCAGGCTAGCGGAGGGAGCCAGACTTATAAATGGACCGGTCGTGGTAACCGAAGGATCGCTCTCGCAGGGCGCCTGGGGGGTGGGGGGGGGGAGGTGGGGTGGCCGTTCCGGCCGCCAGTGGTTTCGTTCGCCTTACGTTCGAAAGAATGCCGTCTTGTGTGTTTCTTTGTTTGTTGTGTCACTGTGTTGACATTCCTGAAGGGCGCGACCATCTGCACGTGATGATTGAACCGTGATACGCACGAACCACGCACGCATTCTTTTATTTATACTACTACCAGTACCTGGCATAGCTGGTGTTTGGGTGGTTGGTATTCCTGCGGTAGGGCGTGTGATTAGCCTCTGGAATGTCTGCTATGTGCACACCTGTCTCTCACCCTCACCTGCGCCGTGCTCAGATGCATTGTTGAGGCTCTCCCATCGCTCACTCCAAGAGCAGGTTTGTCCCATAACCAGGCTGTTTGCCCTCACCTCGCTGTGGCTGGTTAGTTGGTTAGCGAGATAGTTATCTGGTTCATGTGCCTTGGTATGAACTCGCCTGCATGGGAAAGACGAACAATGAAGGTCTTGCAGTCGGGTCTCATTCAAACAGGGCTCCTTGAAGCTGCTGCTAACCAGAGCTAGGTCCAGTGGGGGGGACATACGACTCATTAAGGAGCAGGTAGACACCAGCCCCTGGCTGTTCTCCCGGGGGCGCACAAGGGGCAGTAATTGCACGCTGACCATTCTATGTGTCAAGCCGGCCTGTTAGCCTAAGCGTGGTTAGCGTCTTAGTCTAATCTGCGGCTGTGGTTAGCACTATCACTGGGTGCGCTAGCCAGCCGAGGAGCCAGCTAATGATTGACAGGGCCCGCGGTTTCCAGGAGACGTTTGTATGCGACCTGAGACCGCGGAGACGCAGGAACGGCCAGCTATATCTGGTGCCCAGTATATATTTATACGTCCCAATGTTTCCATTACACACTGCCCCGCTCTGGGACTGGAGCCAGGCTGTATTGTGGACACGGTGGAGTTCTCCAGTGGACCTATAGCTGGTACAGCGGCTAAGCTAAAGGGAAGACTGTAGCCAATGTAAAGATAGCGCCGCGGCTATGCTAAAACTAGCACTGTAGCGAAGCGTAGGTTGACGCCGTAACCAAGATAAAGCTAGTTCTGCAGCTAAGCTAGAGCAAGCACCATGTCTAAGATAAGGCTAGTGCCGTGGCTAGGATAAAACTAGCACTTTAGCTAGGCTACTTTAGCGTAACCCCCCAACTCTCTCCTTGAATCTGGATTCAATACATGCAATACAGTTCATCAATAAATAACGTAACCGTGTGTTTGAAGTGAACCATGTGTCAGTCGGGCTCCATCTCGCTCATCTTCCCCCCTGGCTGCCGTGGGGACGGTTACCATGGCGACACTCGTTGACGTCGGGCTCCCGTTCCTCTGGTGTATTATTTGGTGAACTAGCCGGGGCTACCGGACAGATGTCGTGTGTCACTCTCGACGGTACTCCCTAATCCTTTATGTAACCCGTTACCATGGTGACCTAGATGCATTCCAGGAGCTCCTGGAATGTGGCGAGGCCGACATGCTCTCAGCTGGTCGTAACGCATGAAAAAACAATAATAACGTCAAACTTGGGTTTGGGTTAATATCCGTGTCTGAATGTCATGTACCAACGTGCAGCACAACAGCCTGGTATCCAGTATGGGCACCTCACCGCTCCCAGGCAGAGCATAACTATTGGGTTTCAGTGTCCCATACCTTATTACTGTGACATTCCTCTCTTCATCTACGGGTTGCTCATGCTTTGCTTGTTCTTACATCTCTAACCGGTGGTGTAAACCGGTCTGAACCAAGCACATTACTGGAAACAAAGTCGGTAGGAGCACAGCATCAGGTGGGATTCACCTGATGTTTACAATCTCGTGTGTGTGTGTGTGTGTGTGTGTGTGTGTGTGTGTGTGTGTGTGTGTGTGTGTGTGTGTGTGTGTGTGTGTGTGTTGACCTTCAGTCCCTGCGCTGAGCCATCTGGCCAGCCTGCTCTCACTCTCTCCTGTTGTAACCCAAGCCCGCTCGCCCATTCACCCCCGCTCACACACACACGCGGCTGTGAGTCGAAGGGGCTTTCCCCTCGCACGGCCAAACGGTTTGGGCGTGACGTACGACGTGTGTTCTCGAGTGCCCCAGTTGCTGTGTGTGTTGGCCGACCTACACACTCGTTCTCTGTTGTTTCCACTACACTAAGGCCTCCAAAATAATTTTGTTTGGTTCCGGTTTCCGACCGACCCTGTCAATTTATGTGCGACCCAAATTATTTTATGATCATGGAAGAAAAAAAAAAAAAGTTTTTTTTTTTTATGCAAACTATAATTACGTTTTTGTACAGCGCCTCTTCATTCTGTACAAGGATGAGCGCATTCTCTTTTTTAAATGAAAACAACCTACCTATCATTCGCTGCCGCTGGAAAAAATAAAATAAATTCCCTACCTACCCATGACCTCAACTGACAACCAACAGGAACCAGCAACTTTTTCTTTTTTTTAGGCCTATGAAGAGAATAACTGGCTTTTTTTTCATAACTGGCATTTTCATTTGGTCAAATTTCACATCCAGATCAGATATCCTGGTCATAGCTGTCCTCCTTGTGATTATCACTATCGGACCACAGCAGTCTTGAGGACCGTGACTCTGTTATGCAAGAGTCCTCACAAAGACAACTTCCTGTGGTGAACCAGAGTCTGTGTGTCACATGCATGCGCAAGCACAAACACTAACCCCCCCCTCCCCCCCCCCCCCCCCCCCCTCCTTTGAGAGGCTAAGTCTTAGCGTTAATTAAAGTCCCAGCAATGCGTCTCTCCAGCAGCAGGGAGTCCAGATGAGGGGGAGGGAGGGGGGTGGTCCCGATCTCTTGAGTGCCATAGTCTCTGCTGGGTGCCTGACCCGGCACTCCCAACAGCACCAGAATATAACCTAGTATAGACCCACGCACACGGGCGTCTTGAGAATCAGTTCTGAGACCCACACTGACCGGTAACCCTAGAGGTGTTTGTGTGTGTGTGTGTGTGTGTGTGTGTGTGTGTGTGTGTGTGTGTGTGTGTGTGTGTGTGTGTGTGTGTGTGTGTGTGTGTGTGTGTGTGTGTGTGTGTGTGTGTGTGTGTGTGTGTGTGTGTGTGTTTCCTTCTCAGAACCAGTAGCTGTCATGCAAACTCACGCTGACTGTCCTGCAAACTGCCAACTCTTGACCTTCCTCCAGCTCGTTCTCAACTTCCAGCTCTACTTCTAGCTGCTCACTCCAACTATATCATGCTTACTCTATCTAACCCATGCTAACTAAGACCATCTCATGCCAACTCTTACTTACTGCTTACTCATGCCATCTCACGATGAATCTTACTAAGTGCTAACTCAGACCATCTCATGCCAACTCATACTTACTGCTTACTCATACCATCTCGCAATGACTCCTACTACCTGCTAACTCAGAACATCTCACGCTAACTCTTACCACCTTGCAAGGGGTCTGTTGTGTTTATGCTGGTCTCTGGGAGATGCTGAGCTTGTTTAAACCCAATACGTGTTATATGTTACCTTGGGTTCTTGTAACAAGATCACCCGCCAACTACTCTGCAAGGACGGAACACACATCCACCAAACATGTGAGTGGTTGTGTAATGGTCGTGTGCATGTAAACACTGGCCAGCATCAGACGCCTGCAGGTCATGTACAGATGTAGACACACACACACACTATAATTGCACAGAGAGACTAAATGTTTGTGTGTGACGCCAAACAATATTGCCATAGCGTTTTCTGATAGGGTCTTCCTTCTCTGCTTTATAGAATCAGGAGCTTCAGTAGGACTGAGCTGTATCGGGGAGTGTCCCTGGTTGGTTGTTGTAATGATGACGTCACGACTCAATAGACCAGCTTAGCGTCTGATACCAGTTTCCGACCGCTGTCATTATTCAGTGAGTGACGCTCCCTCGATCACTCGGCCCTTGAATGACAACGATAATCACCCACGCTGGAGTTCTACGTCCTGTTTCCTTTCAATTGAATGGCTGCTGATTGGCTCTTGCTCTGAAGCTTTGCGAACACACCGCCCAGAGACTGCCCTTTTAATCCTCTGAGCTGGGCATTCAGCTCCCGTCTGTCTGCCTGTGTGCGTCCGTCTGGCTCTGCCTACCTGACCCTGTCTGTCTGTGAGTCTGTCTGTGTGTCTGTCCGTCTGTCTGTGTGTCTGTCTGTCTTTCTGTCTGTCGGACAGCTAGATGGTTGAGAAGGGGTTCTTGGAAAGTACTGCGGGAGTCCTGCTGTTCTTGACCCAGGGTGGCTGAGGTGGTCTCAGACCCGGGGTGGCTGAGGTGGTCTCAGACCCGGGGTGGCTGAGGTGGTCTCAGACCCGGGGTGGCTGAGGTGGTCTCAGACCCGGGGTGGCTGAGGTGGTCTCAGACCCGGGGTGGCTGAGGTGGTCTCAGACCCGGGGTGGCTGAGTTGGTCTCAGACCCGGGGGGTCAGGCGATGGACCCAGGCCCGGGGGGTCAGGCTGTGGCTCAGGCCCCGGGGACCAGAGCGGAGTTGCCGTTGAGTGAGAACCGTTGGGGGGCGTGTCCTCACTGAGACGGCCAGTAAGTGGGTCATTGAGGATCCGTGACCCGCTAGCGATCAGTCCAGTCCGGGTGGCGTCTGAATCGTTACGTCAGAAGATGTCCTGCTCTGTGGTGGAGCGTAACAGTTAAGGGTGGGGCCGGCGGGGACGTAGCTCCACCCCACACTGCAAAAAATGCCACTCCTAAAAAAATATTAATCCATACAAGATATTTTTGCTTTGTAATAAGCAAAAATATCTGCCAATGGAACAAGTGAAAATTGTCTTGGTAAGATTTTTTGAAATAAGACATTATATTGAAGCCTAACAAGATAAGTGATCTTGAAATTAGCTGGGAAAACAAGTCAAAAAAGCTTGTTAAACCCGAGATATGACTCAAAACAAGATGTTTTCAAGACAGTTTCACTTAACAAAATATTCAAGATGCACTGTCTAAAAACAAGCTCCTTTATATGACTTAAATCTTGCTCTTTAGGTGATTTTGTCTTATATTAAGTGTGAGATATTTTGACTAGAAATTAGAAAAATATACTTGGCAAGATTTTGAGTTTTTGCAGTGACACACATAACACCCTGAAATATCAACAACCGTCTCTGACACCACCTGCGTTAAGCCCCGCCCTGATGGCGTTCTCTGAGGACGGGTGGCCTGGACACGCCCGTCCATTCAGTTAAATCTGTAGCTTTATTCTAGCACTCTACTGTGTTCTACTTTGATGCACTACTGTCTGCTGCGCTATTTCTGTCCTCTAAAATGAACCTGTGGTCGCCTCACTCTGAGTTGGATTTACATTCGGGTTTCTATGATGAATAGGCACGCGCACACTCGCACTTTCCCTCGCACAAACACACACACTGTTGTTGTCTTCCCCAGCGGCTTATCTCTTGTATAATGAAGGCTCTTTATCTCTCTCGCTCTGCACAGTCACCATGTGTACTTGGGCCCTGGCGTCACCTGACCTCATCCTATCTCCCCTACCATACCTTTAAACATAACGAAACCAAAAGGTTCTTGGTTCCACCCCATGTCTCCATAGTCTTCTGTGGGCCCCCTTAAGCATGATGCCCCCTCACCTGCCCTTTAATAACCGGTCTCTGTACTGTCCAACCCCTACCTGCTCTTTAATAAACGGTCTCTGTACTGTCTAACCCCTACCTGCTCCTTAATGACCTGTCTACTGTCCAACCCCTACCTGCTCCTTAATGACCTGTCTCTGTACTGTCTAACCCCTACCTGCTCCTTAATGACTGGTCTCGGTACTGTCTAACCCCTACCTGCTCCTTAATGACTGGTTTCTGTACTGTCTAACCCCTACCTGCTCCTTAATGACCCGTCTCTGTACTGTCTAACCCCTACCTGCTCCTTAAGGACCTGTCTCTGTACTGTCTAACCCCTACCTGCTCCTTAACGACCTGTCTCTGTACTGTCTAACCCCTACCTGCTCCTTAATGACCTGTCTCTGTACTGTCTAACCCCTACCTGCTCCTTAAGGACTGGTCTCTGTACTGTCTAACCCCTACCTGCTCCTTAACGACCTGTCTCTGTACTGTCTAACCCCTACCTGCTCCTTAAGGACTGGTCTCTGTACTGTCTAACCCCTACCTGCTCCTTAACGACCTGTCTCTGTACTGTCTAACCCCTACCTGCTCCTTAATGACTGGTCTCTGTACTGTCTTACCCCTACCTGATCCTTAATCACCTGTCAAACTAGAATATTAACTCTGATTCTGGCGTCGACTCTAGAGGGAGTCAAGCACCGACTCTAGAGAGTGTGTGAGGGAGTTTAGCGTCTGCTCTAGAGGGAGTCTGGGGTCGACTCTAGAGGGAGTGTGAGAGTCTAACCTTTGGGTGCGTTTGTTTCGCTCCTCAGACGTGCCGGCGCCCGAGCAGCCGGAGCTGTTCCTGAAGAAGCTGCAGCAGTGCTGCACGGTGTTTGACTTTATGGACACGCTGTCCGACCTCAAGATGAAGGAGTACAAGCGCTCCACGCTCAACGAGCTGGTGGACTACGTCACCGTCAGCCGCGGCTATCTGACGGAGCAGGCCTACCCCGACGTCGTCAAAATGGTGAGCGCACGCACACACCTCAGTCTCCGGAGCTCCTCCTTGTGCTATACGTGTCCCGGGGGGAAAGGGGTGATGGCGTTCAAATCCCCGCTGAAAGGTTCGATGTTCGATCCCCAAGGGCTGATCCTCGACAGAGAATGATGCATAATAGGCGATGTGTGTTTGCCGTCTGTGTTGTGGTGCTTTCAAAGTAAAAGCGCAGAGTTGATGTCGTCCTTGTGCTCTGTGGACTCCAGGTGTCTTACAACATATTCCGGACGCTTCCGCCCAGCGACAGTAACGAATTTGACCCGGAGGAGGACGAACCCACGCTGGAGGCCTCCTGGCCACACCTACAGGTACATAGGGGGAGGGGCCACACCGACAGGTGCACATCAGGGGGCGGAGCCACACCGACAGGTACAAGGCAGGGGGCGGAGCCACACCGAGAGCTACACTGCAGAGTGTGGGGCAACACCGACGGGTACAAGGCAGGGGCTGGGGCAACACCGACAGGTAGACGGCAGGGAGCGGGGTAACACCGACAGGTAGACAGCAGGGGGCGGGGCCACACCGACAGGTAGACAGCATGGGGCGGGGCCACACCGACCTGAGGCTGACTCTTCACCTCTGTGGCCCAGATAGTCTTGGTGCATTATATTGGCTTGTTTGAATTATTGCCACCAACCCCCAATGTCCCCGTACTGAAACGCGCATGTGTATCTTAACAGGGCTTTAGTTTCATAATTTTGATTGAGGCATGTGTGAGATTAATCCCGTTTGTTTGGGGAGTTTCACCACTAGAGGGCAGTGAAGTCACAGTCAGTGAAGTTTCTCATTCAACACAGTTGGCCACAGCTTGCCTGGGTGTACTGTCCACAGCTCGCATGGCAACCAGGGTGCTAAGAGTGTTTTCACGCTCCCAGCGACAGACTAGGCTAGCTGCTGCTCTTTAGCCTGCATGCTTTGTATTAATGTTCCACTTGTTTGACCTACTCCTCTCTCCTTCTCCACCTCTGCATTCTCCTCCTTTCTCTTTCACTACTCCCTTTTTCTGTCTCTCTCCCTCTGTCTCTCTCTCTCTCTCCCTCTCTCTCTCCCTCTGTCTCTCTCCCTCTGTCCCCTCTCTCTCGCCCCTGTAGTTGGTGTACGAGTTCTTCATCCGGTTTCTGGAGAGTCAGGAGTTCCAGCCCAGCATTGCCAAAAAGTACATCGACCAGAAGTTCGTGCTACAGGTCAGTGCTAGGGGGACGTGCGTGCGTGAGGAACACATTTGACAGCGGATGCTCACTTCAGACTAAGTCGGGATAGATACTGGATGTGCCCTGTGAGGGCCCCTTCATTCTCCGTATCACTGCATGGGGTCGGGGCTGGTGGGAACAGGGGGAGAGTCAGCAACGCTGGGAATGCTCCCAGGGGAATAATTTATAAACACTAACATCAATGGAAAACATATCACGGTACACACAAAAAAAAAAAAAAAAAAAAAAGCCATAAAACTATATTAACTGATTGATATTATGAGTGGCTTTATGTCCATTTGTTTTAGATTATTTTAACTTGGTCTAATTCAAGAATGAACCGCCTGCAGTACCCTCCCGCACCACAGGGGGGTGTGGGAGGCCCCTGGTCTGTTGGTGGCGGGGCTGGGTTCGGGCCCCTCTGTGGGGGTCTCTCCGCTGGGCTGTGTGCTGACTGTGTGTTGGTGTGTGTGTGTTGGCAGCTCCTGGAGCTCTTCGACAGCGAGGACCCCAGGGAGAGGGACTACCTGAAGACGGTCCTGCACAGAATCTACGGGAAGTTCCTCGGCCTGCGAGCTTTTATACGAAAACAGATCAACAATATTTTTCTACGGTGAGGCAACGCTGATTCACTCACTGTGTCTCTCACTCTCTCTCTGTCTCTCACTCTCTCCCCCTCTCTCTGATTCACTCACTCACTGTCTCTGTCTCTCACTCACTCTCTCTGTCTCTCACTCTCTTTCTGTGTCTCACTCACTCACTCTCTCTGTCTCTCACTGTCTCCCCCTCTCTCTGATTCACTCACTCTCTCACTCACTCACTCTCTCTCTGTCTCTCACTCTCTCACCCTCTCTCTGACTCACTCACTCTCTCTGTCTCACTCACTTACCCCCGCTCTGTCTCTCACTCACTTTCTCTCTTGTCTGTCACTAGCTCACTTTCACTCACTCACTCACTTTCTGTCACTCTTATCAGTCTCACACACATCCACTGACCGCAAAATCATCGTTTAACTAATTTCTCTCTAGTCTAACGCATCCTGTCTGTCTCTCTAGTCCAAAGTATCCTGTCTGTCTCTAATCTTATGTATCCTGTCTGTCTCTAGTTTTGTTTATGAGACGGAGCATTTCAACGGAGTGGCTGAACTTCTGGAGATCTTGGGAAGGTACGTGGATGCTCTTCTGACCTTTGACCCCTAGCTTACCCCGACCTCTGACCTGTTCGTCTAGCTGTAAGACAATCTTGAGTCCCACCTTTTCTTTAACTCCCAATCAGCCAATCGAAATCAAAGACCGACAGCCAATCTCAGACATTGTTTTTTGAACCAGGCAATCTAGCAATTTGAGGTCGGCTTAGCTCAGGAGGTAGAGCAGTTGACTTGTAACCGAAAGGTTGCTAGTTCGATACCCAGCTCCTCCTAGCTGAGTGTCAATGTGTCCCCGAGCAAGACACTTAACCCTAACTGCTCCTGACGAGCTGGCTGTCGCCTTGCATGGTTGACTCCGTGTGTGTCAGTCGGTGTCAGTGTGTGTATTAACCGATGTAAGTCGCTTTGGAAGCGTTTGCTAAATGCCCTAATCGTAATTTTAGTTTTGTTCTTTTTTTCTTTTATCTTTTTTTAAGATCTTAAATATGTTTGTGCTATTGGCTGTCATGGTTCTTATGAAATATAACAATAAGTCTGTCTGTCTGTCGCTCTCTCTTTATGTCTCTCTGTCTATGTGTCTCTCTCTCTCTCTCTCTCTCCGTCTCCCTGTCTCTCACCGTCTCCCTGTCTGTCTCTCTGTCCCTGTCTCTCACCGTCTCCCTGTCTCTCTCTCTCTGCAGTATAATCAATGGCTTCGCTCTGCCTCTGAAAGCGGAACATAAACAGTTTCTGGTCAAAGTGTTGATCCCCCTGCACACGGTGCGGAGCCTGTCGCTGTTCCACGCACAGGTAACCCACCTGTCTGTCTGCCGTGAGGTGACACACCTGTCTGTCTGCCGTGAGGTGACACACCTGTCTGTTGTGAGGTGACACACCTGTCTGTCTGCTGTGAGGTGTCACTCCTGTCTGTGTGTCTGTTGTGTGTCAGAGAGAAAGAGCCGCAGGTAACACACCTGTCTGTCTGCAGTGAGCTAAAGCACCTGTCTGTGTGTGTTTGTGTCATGTTGGTGAAGATAAAATAAATATAAATGTTGTTTATTATTTAAAGTAAATCCTTCTAATCATTATCGACCAGGAGTAGAGGAGTCATTTGGGGTTAAATGAAACATGACTGATGAGTCTGAGTTTGAGTCTGCCTGTGGTCTGTACTTAACGTTGTGATCTCTCCTGCAGCTCGCCTACTGCATTGTACAGTTCCTAGAGAAGGACCCCGCACTAACAGAACCAGTAAGTATACTATCAGAACCAGTAGGTACCCTATCAGAACCAGTAGGTACACTATCAGAACCACTAGGTACGCTAGCAGAACCAGTAGGTACACTATCAGAACCAGTAGGTACACTATCAGAACCAGTAGGTACACTATCAGAACCAGTAGGTACACTATCAGAACCAGTAGGTACGCTAGCAGAACCACTAGGTGCACTATCAGAACCAGTAATTACACTATCAGAACCAGTAGGTACACTATCAGAACCAGTAGGTGCACTATCAGAACCAGTAGGTACACCATCAGAACCAGTAGGTACACCGCCAGAACCAGTAAGTACACTGCCAGAACCAGTAGGTACGCTAGTCGAACCAGTAGGTACGCTAGTCGAACCAGTAGGTACGCTAGCAGAACCAGTAGATGCACTAACAGAACCAGTAGATGCACCAACAGAGACGGTAGCTACACTAACCGCACCAGTAAGTACTGACCCTCCTCTCCTGTCCCTTCTCCTCCTCTCTTCCTCCTCTTCCTCTCCCTCTCATCTCTATTCCTGTCATCTTCCTCTACTCTTGATCTTCTCTGCTCCCTCCCCCTCTCTTTCTAACCCATGGCGGTCCATTGGTATGTGCTGATTCACTCTGCTGAGTCGCTGTGATGTTGGTGACCTTGGTTGTGATGTGATGGTAGAGCTAGCAGCTAGCAGCTAGCAGCATAGCGGCCAGCTCTGCTCGATCTGAGTTCTGGTTCTGACCGGTCTCTCTTCATGTCTCTCAGGTCATCAGGGGCTTGCTGAAGTTCTGGCCAAAAACCTGCAGTCAAAAAGAGGTAAAAGGAGTTCTGAAAATATCATCTATCTGTGCGACACTGCACAAAAACGTGTATGTGTGTACTGTGTGTGGATTTGTGTACTGCTATGTGTGAACTGTGTGTCGAGGTGTGTGTGTGTACTGCTATGTGTGTTCGGAGTGTGTTGATGTATGTGTGTTCGGGTGTATATGTTTGTGTTTGGATGTGTGTGTGTGTGTGTATGGATGTGTGTGTATGGATGTGTGTGTTCTGAGTGTGTGTGTATTGATGTGTGTGTTCTGAGTGTGTGTACGGATGTGTGTGTTCTGAGTGTGTATGGCTGTGTGTGTTCTGAGTGTGTGTATGGCTGTGTGTGTTCTGAGTGTGTGTACGGATGTGTGTTCTGAGTGTGTGTACGGATGTGTGTTCTGAGTGTGTGTACGGATGTGTGTTCTGAGTGTGTGTGTACGGATGTGTGTGTGTGTGTGTGTACTGATACTTGTGTGTCTCTGCAGGTCATGTTCCTGGGGGAGCTGGAGGAGATCCTGGACGTCATCGAGCCAACACAGTTCGTTAAGATCCAGGAGCCACTCTTCAAACAGATCTCCAGATGCGTGTCCAGCCCGCACTTCCAGGTCAGCCAATCACAGCACACCCTGGCAGCCCGTCAGCCGATCAACTAAGAAGCTGAGACCTGGCGTCCCTACATGTGGTGTTGTACTCTGGATAGAAATGTCCCATACTTTGGTGTTCTGTCCACTCACCACGGACAAGAAAGTCCTTAATACCAAACGGGTTAGATGATGAGGGTGGTGACGATGAAGATGGGGATGTTGGTGGTAATGAAGAATATTGGTGGGGGTGATGACGATGAAAGCAGTGATGATGATGATGATGCTGGTAGTGGTGATGGTGGGCTGATGGTTTGTGTGTGTGTGTGTGTGTAGGTGGCCGAACGGGCGCTCTACTACTGGAACAACGAGTACATCATGAGTCTGATCGAGGAGAACTCCAGCGTCATCCTGCCCATCATGTTCGCCAGCCTGTACAGGATCTCCAAAGAACACTGGAACCCGTGAGTCACCGCCTCACACCTGGATCCGTTCCTGTCCCATCAGCCTGTCTGCTCACCTGTCCCATTATCCTACCTGTCTGCTCACATATTTCATTATCCTGTCTGCTCACCTGTCTCATTATCCTCCCTGTCTGTGTGCGTGTTCAGGGCGATCGTAGCGCTGGTGTACAACGTTCTGAAGGCTTTCATGGAGATGAACAGCACCTTGTTCGACGAACTCACGGCCACCTACAAGTCGGACCGCCAGCGGTAAACTCCTTCACACTCTATTGACGTTTTACAGCTTGCATTATGGGTACTATTTAGCCCCGCCTCTTATCAATTCAGGACTAGCGGTAAGCATAATGAACGCTGTAGCGTCAGAAGCCAGCGGTAAGCATAATGAACGCTGTAGCGTCAGAAGCTAGCGGTAAGCATAATGAACGCTGTAGCGTCAGAAGCTAGCGGTGAGCGTTATGACCGTCGTAGCGTCAGAAGCTAGCGGTGAGCGTTATGACCGTCGTAGCATCAGAAGCTAGCGGTGAGCGTTATGATCGTCGTAGCATCAGAAGCTAGCGGTGAGCGTTATGACCGTCGTAGCATCAGAAGCTAGCGGTGAGCGTTATGACCGTCGTAGCATCAGAAGCTAGCGGTGAGCGTTATGACCGTCGTAGCATCAGAAGCTAGCGGTTAGCGTTATGACCGTCGTAGCATCAGAAGCTGTCGGTGAGCGTTATGTCCGTCATAGCATCAAAAGCCAGTGGTTAGCATAATGGCCGTCGTAGCATCAGAAGCTACGGTCGTAGCAACAGAAGCTAGCAGTTAGCATTATGACCCTGGAGGCCTGACAGTGATCTGGGAGCTCCTGCCTCCCTCCCCGCCCTGCCTTGGCTCTAAAGGCGCGCTTGTTTCGTCCCCACAGGGAGAAGAAGAAGGAGAAGGAGCGGGAGGACCTGTGGAAGAAGCTCGAGGACTTGGAGCTGAAGCGGGGCCTGAGGAACGACGGGATCATCCCCACTTAACGAAGCCTGCGCCTCCCCCCCTCCTCCTCCCTTTATCTGCCTCCTGACCTCTCAGACCCCCCTACCCCCCTTCAAACCCCTCCCCTCCTCCCTGTTCACAGATGCCACAGATGTCTGGCCCCCCCCCCACCACCACCACCACCTCGGAGCCCCGCCCACCCACTGAAAGACCGCCTCCTCGGGAGCGACTTCGAGCTCCCCTATTGGTTGTCCTTTCTGTTAATCTAGTCCTTTTCCTTTTTTTTTCGTTTTTTTTTTTTTTTTTAACAATTAAATCTTTTTCTCTTCTGTATCCGTGCGACTTACTTTACGGTAGATATACCACACTTGTTTTCATGATTTCATCAGCACTGTAAATAACTTTGTTTGTTCTTTTTGTTTTTTCCCCTTTAAAACTGATATTATTGCGAATGAAAAAAAAAACAATAATAATAATAAAAAGGAAGAAAAAAACGAGAAAATGAGAAAATGACTTGAGGTGGGAACTGGGGGGACAGACATCTGGACCTTTTTAGGGGGTCCCCACAAACTGTTTCTTCACAAACACAGCCCTAAAGGAGAAGATAGTGTAACGATCTGTCCAGGACAGCCCTGTTGTTGACTGTTTCTGTCTCCATCTTCCTCTGCTTTCCTCCTGCTTTCTCTGCCCTCCATCTTGTCCACCTGTAAATTCTGCCCCCTCCCCTCCCCGGGACGTACTGACTGTATGCTACAGCCCCGCCCCCTTTTCAGAGGAAGTGTTTATGGAAGTAAAGGAACACCCGCCCCCTTCCTTCCTCCACAAGGACCGCCCCCCTGTCCTTCTGTCCCACTCTGGAACCAGTCCCGTCTCGGACTGGGAGGAACCGGTGAAACAGAAATCCTTCTTCTCTCTTGAAACTATTTTCCAGTTCTTCTCCTCCTTCCTTCCTCTACGAGACTCTTAACTTCCTGTCTGCACAGGAAGTCGGAGGGGGGGGGGAAAGTTATTAAAAAACAAAACCGTGGCACCAAAACGTTACCGGGGCGACGAGGCTGCTGGATTCAGGCGGGAGGGGATTCTCTAGCGAACGCCATCGCTAGGGTCGAAATCGGTTGGTTGGTCACATGACCTGGCCTGCTTACCTGCTAGTGTAACATGTGCGTTTTCGGGCTAGCGGTGTCGCTGTATTGCGGGCCAGAGGACGTATGTTTTGTGTCCGTTTCGCTCGATCCACCGCCTCTCCTTCCGTTAGAATTCCTTCGCCCGGCCGTGCGCGTTGAGCTCTCGTTTCCAAGGAGATGGATTCCAGGTTCTCTTTTCCTTTTTTTTTCTCGAGTTCTCCGTTACTTTGTTTGGTTTCTTTTTTTTTAATTTACTTCTCTGGACATTTTTTGATCCTGGGTCACCAACCGTACCAGGTAACGCTGGTATCAGTCTGGCACTGGTATCCAACGACCATATTTGAAAAACAATATCATACACAGAAAAAAAAGACCTGATGTTTTGCTCACAAGAGCGTTAAAAAAAACGTTGTGCCCGTTGTGACCCGCGGCGGTCCTGCGTGCCGCCACCGGGGGGCGCTGTGGCTTCAGTGTTACCAACACGAAGGGACGTCAAAAAAAGCAAGCCTGTATATTGTTATTGAATGCAGTACAACGCTACTCTTGTATCTCGTAGTAATTTAGCCTATATTTTTGCTTAGGATTCTGTGGAGAGGATTATCCAGTATATAAAGAGGTATTATGGAGCAATTCTTCCTGGTATTTATGATAGTGTCCTCCCCTTTTTCAGTTCTTTCTGTCGCTTTAACTCCCACCTTAACCTTCCTCTCGGTTCTTATCTTTGTTTTGGAAATTTTGAAGTTTCTTTTCACCATTGGACTTGATTAATTTTATAGTAGGGGTAGGGCCGGGCTTCTCCTGGGTTGGGTTGGGGCGCTGGGGATAGCGGGAAGGGGCCAAGGGGCGGAGGACTTTTCCCTGTCCCGATTTTGACCGTTAACGTTTTTTTCGAGCGTTGTTGAAAACCCTTCCTCACGAATTAATGTGTGCTTTAGAATGGCCCAGATGTAATATGATTTAAAAAAAAAAAAAAGAAAAGAAAAAAGGGTTGGAGAAATACAAATGTTTAATTATTTTAAAAAAATAAAGAGATATTAAATTAAACCCGTATTGTGATATAGCCTAGATATTGAATTAAGTAATTTTTTTGAATGTTTTGTGTCTTCATGTCGTTAAGTCAATATTTATAAGGACCAAACTGAATTATCAGAATCAACAATTATAATCAGCTCGCTTGAAAAAATATATTATTTCAATGTTTAACAAAAATTGTTCTGCCAAATTTGTATAACTCCGAAAATAGCTCAAAGTTGGTTTAATTTTCAGGTGTAAAAGGGTCATGACAATTTTCCATGGGCCCCTGGTTTACCAGCACACGTGAAATCCCACCTGTGATGCCGCTCTTTGGAAAGGGCTTGTCACGACCAATCATCATCGCATCTTTCAAAAATTGAGTTCAAAATCAAGACTCCAAATGATGAATTTCAACATTTTGACACAAGATGGCAGCGATATCAAAGGACGAGTTTCAACAATCTTCTATTCATTTCGGCTGAGTAACACATTGTGTTACTCAGACGTCTCAGCCTCTACAGGTCCGCAGCCTCCGACATGAGAACCATCGAGCGGTTCAGACAGGGGGGTTCGCTCTGGTCTGACTGTCAAGGATTTCTTTAAGTCTAGAACTTCACCTTCCCTGCTTTTTTCTATAGGCCAATGACCAGAAGCTCTCACCGTCTGAACACCTGAACGCACATCTGAGTCCCTGGCCTGCTGTTAATTAAAAGCATGTCGCAATGAAAAAGCCACGGAGCCCATCGCAAGCATCGACGACCCACGTCTGCAACTCGGGGACCCGGTCTAATTGGTTTAGGCCTACATATCTTGGCCGATATCATAGCTTCATAGAAACGTGGTTGTTTAGAAAGCAGCCGTAGAAAATCGCTAAAATCGCCGTTCTCTGCACTTGGTTTTCAATTACTTTTGTGTTTCGGGTAAATATCTACGGATGACCTTGTTGGTTGGAGGTTCCTGATGATGGCGGATGACTAAAGTTGTCATTAGCGGAGGTTAGTCAGAGTGAGTGACCCTTCTCCACCGCTAGGGGGACAATCACATGACCCCGCTAGTCTGTAGGAATTCATGATTAATGGGCTTGCCCTCTTTTCTCTCAAGATCCCCATATTCTCCCTCTTTCATCTTTGTGACTATCCTACTTTACTTTTCATTCATCTGCTTTACTCACTGTCTCTAACTCCTTTTTCAATTTCTGTTCCCGTCTCTGTTCTTCTCTCTTCGTCTCTGTCCGGTTCCTGTCATCATCCTCAATCCCTCCTCACCCCCTCTCTCCCCCTTCTCTCTCTGGCTGTCCCAAGACACACCCACACACCCCCCTCTCTCCCCCTTCTCTCTCTGGCTGTCCCAAGACACACCCACACACCCCCCTCTCTCCCCCTTCTCTCTCTGGCTGTCCCAAGATGCACCCACACACCCACTCTGGGTCTGTCCCCCCTCCCCCTCTCTTCTGTTTGAGTTGAACCTGACTAAATGTGTAGGCTCTGACACACACACACACACTTTTTCCTTGGCTGGTGTCCGATGGTTTTATCTGCTGTCTCCACCCATCCTGACCTGAGGGGTGGGGCAGCTGGGCGATCAAACCGTCAACCCGCCCAGGGCAGCTGGCTCTACTGAGGAGGAGGGCTGCCCAGGCGCCCCTGGGCAGGGCATTAAGCTGGCACTGCGTGTGTCCCCGGGGTAGAAGAGGCAGTGGGAGACGACCAGCAATCAGAAGTCATTGATAAGCTGATCAGGAGCGGTGTGATCGATGACAGAATGGGGATTCATTTAATAGTGCAGAGCTTTAAATGAAATGGTAAGTAACGTACGTAATCATAAACACTCCTGGCGGGACAATACCAATGTTTTAGTATTCAAAATATCTCCTCGGCACTTCGGCCAGTAGAGTTTTGGAAGCTAGCATAAGCATCGCTTTTATCCCTGCTACTATGACACTGATATGTGAGTGGTTTTCTGTAGGTGTCTACCAAATGACGTAAAGAACTCAACCGGTTGGATAACAATAGTCAGATAAAAGTAAATAAGTGCTAGAAGTCTCGATCAGCCCGGCTGTGTGAAGATCAGTTATCACAGTGGTAACGCCTCCTTGTTCTCCTCTATACGAGATCCATTCATTCATGTTTTAATGAATGACCTGTTGTGCCCACCTATTGCGTTAATTAGGTGGGTCATGTTGGGAAAGCATGAAGTAGGGTCACCCGAAGCGTCTTATTGAGCCGTCCGGCCGGCGGTGTGGGAGTGAATATCTAACACTCCTTGAAGCGCCAAGCAGAGAAACATCCTTCCTACTTTCTCCTCGTCTCTTCTGCTTTCTTCTCCACTCCTTTCCTCTTCTTCTTCCATGCCCTCATCCCGTTCCTCCTCCTCCTCCTCCTCCTCCTCCTCCTCCTCCTCCTCCTCCTCCTCCTCCTCCTCCTCCTCTCCTGTCTTCCTCGTTTGTAAAATGCTGATTCATTGTTTTCACATTTATTTTAGGTCATCCCTTCCCTCGTCTGATGAAGCGCCAGCAGCAACATGAACCCAGTTGTTTTGACCCATATATATGGCTCGTGTTTTTAAATTACATTTAAAGTTTTTTTTAACATTATAAATGTTCCACTGGAAACCGGAGCAGGAAATAGCCGGTGTCGGAAACGATCCACCGCAACCTTTCTCCGTCCGTGGAAGTTTCTCCGTCTGCCGATAGTTTGTCATGTTGACTCTGCTGCAGAATGTGACATTCAGAGGAAGTGTCGTCTGATCACAGAATCGATCGCAGCAGGATATTCCTCCGAAACAATCCGTTCCCAATCATCCCTCACCTGAGTCGTTGTAAATTCTAAATGTTAAAAACACCAAGACTCGATAGTTTATTGAATTTGTAAACCGAGGGCTGAACAGTCTATTGCTACGGGTGTTGGACTTCCAGTTGAAAGGTCTGGCTTCCATCCCTAAAGTCTCCAGCCTAACCTGTGGGCATGCTTCTGCAAGATGACCCTTCATCACCACCTGCTCCTCAACGATCGGTCCCCGGATTCACCCCAAGTTGCTTTGGATAAAAGTGTCTTCAAAAAAAAGGAATCAAGCTGTTCTGTGATTCTGATGTCTGTCTTTCTTCGCGTCTGCTCATGGGTACGAAACCACTGTTCATGATGAGTTGACGAATCAGGAACCAAGCCACTGCCACGGGATGTAAATCATGCTGTCTCAACGCTAGAGGGTACCGGGTTTGAATCCTGAAGTGTTTCCGGCGCTGTCCATGGTGCTGATCCGGGATGAACCAAGACACCAGCGATCCTCAGCATTGTCCTGCCCACCAACACTTTGTTTACCTTTGCACTCATACACTTTGATATACTGTGAAGAACTCGTACTTAACCACTTTATAATTTACACCTTGCACTTTACACATTACAGTTTACACTTTCTAATTGATATTGTTTATACCGTCTGTTGTATTTGCACTGTTTGTTCTGTTATTCTTTACTTTAGCATTTACTTTAGCATCTATTTTAGTTTTTCATTAGTACTTTGTATTTTTATTGCATTGTATCTTATCCTGGGTTTCCCACTGCTGCTGGGCAGTTGTAACGAAGGGATTTCCCCTTTTATTATTAATAAAAGTGTTATCTCGTTTACTTGTTATCTCGGAGGAGTCCCAGAGTCCAGCTCGTCTGAGCCTTGCAGATCCGACCATAGCTTGTTAATCTAGAGTCTGATGGCAGCCTAGGTCAACACCAGGTGAACAGTTCCTTCGCTCCACGTTTGCCTCATAGCGTGATGCAGGGATCTGAGAGGGGCCAACATCAAACACACAGTCGGCCATTACTGGTAAACCCTTCCCCGGTGGGAAGACAAGCCAGGACATTGTGTCCTGACTCCAAGGACGCTCTTAGAGAAAGTGTGTTTCCAATAAACGCTGTGTAGACTGGCCACTGTTCGAATAAGCGTATTTAATACTTATATAAGTATTTGTACAATCATCCTCTGAAAGCTTAATCTGCTAGCAAGGATGAGTTTTCTAAAGAGACAGGAAACGACTTTGTGCAATCTCCCCCCCGGAGGTTCTGCTATAACAGTACGACTTCTGGATCTCACATTAATGCCCATAAAACATAGTTTAAAATTTGTTATTTTCGATTTTTATTTCCTTTCCTCTCTGCTTCAACCTAGCCTTTCTTGTATGTGCAATCTTACCTGGTAGTTAAAACAATTCGTGATTCTCATTCTAAAAATAGCAAGCTGCTTCCGAATCAGCTTCCAAAGTCCTCCCATGAGGAAAGGAGCAGAGGAGTTGATGTCAACTGGAGAGGAGGAGATGAGGAGATGAGGAGAAGGAGGAGGAGGAGATAATGAGAGCATAAATATCCAGGAGGGGCAGTATGTTCTTCTACGCATTCTCTTATCGGAACGAACATCCGCAATTAAACTCAAACGTCAGGAACAGCTTCTTTAACACCCTGCCGTAAGCTGGAGCTATTTATTCTCTCTTCACTTGACGTCTCGGCCGGGCTTGTCACCGGTGGTGATGAGGGTCGTAAGCGGCCATGGTTTCAGTTCCAATAAGGGTAATGGCCCTCATTCACAGGGCGGCCATCTTGATACCAAACGCGAGAATTCCTTCGACCGGCCACGGAGCATCAAGCTCTCGTTTCCAAGGAGATGGTTCCAGGTTCTCAATTCTTTATTTATTTTTCTCGATAGTGGAGTTCTCTTTTTACTTTAGTTTCATTTAGTTTTATTTACTTTATCTGGACATTTTTTTGATCCTGGGTCACCAACCGTACCAGGTAACGCTGGTACTGGCATCAGTCTGGTGCTGGTATTTCAGTTCCAATAAGGGTAATGGCTCTCACTCGCCGAGCGCTGCAGCATTCAGTTCCCCCTCCATGCTAGCGTTTTGAACCAAGATGGCGGAACTCGAGTGACCGAGCGGCCATCTTGGTTCCCACCATGCTAGCGTCTGGAGCCAAGATGGCCGCTACTAGGTGAGTGAGGCCCATGGACGCTGTTGACCCTCGTTGTCGCGCTGGCCGGCCCAGACGCAGCCAATCATAGCATGCGGACACACCAAACACAAACACACGCACACACACACACACGCACACACACACACACGCACACACACCAAACACACACACACGCACACTCACGCATGCACGCACGCACACACGCACGCACGCACGCACGCACGCACGCACGCACGCACGCACGCACGCACACACACACACACACACACACACACACACACACACACACACACAGAGTCGATAATGTACAATGTGTGTGTGCTTGCGCCGCCGGGCCGGTACTTTGAGCGGGACTTTGGAGCGGCGCCGGTGTTTCTTTGACTAATTATTTCGAGATCAATAACGGAGGAAACGCCCGGGGGTCCCCCCCCCCCCCCCCCCCGGAGAGGGGAAGGGGGAGACTGTAACCGGGGAGCTGGAAGTCTCTCTCTCTCTCTCTCTCTCTCTCTCTCTCTCTCTCTCTCTCTGTCTCTCTCTCTCTCTCTCTCTCTCTCTCTCTCTCTCTCTCTCTCTCTCTCTCTCTCTCTCTGTCTCTCTCTCTCTCTGTCTCTCTCTCTCTCTCTCTCTCTCTCTCTCTCTCTCTCTGTCTCTCTCTCTCTCTCTCTCTCTCTCTCTCTCTCTCTCTCTCTCTCTCTCTCTCTCTCTCTCTCTCTCTCTCTCTCTCTCTCTCTCTCTCTCTCTCTCTCTCTCTCTCTCTCTCACACTCTCTCTCTCCATCCCTCTCTCTCTCTCTCTCTCTCTCTCTCTCTCTCTCTCTCTCTCTCTCTCTCTCTCTCTCTCTCTCTCTCTCTCTCTCTCTCTCTCTCTCTCTCTCCCTCGGTGTGTCTCACTCTCCACTCCCCTTCCTTCCTTCCAACCCCTTCCGAACCTCAACGCGAGTCGTCAGCTATAACCCCCCAGCAAGGAACCCCCTAATACAACAGAACCCCCCAGAACCGACCCCCAGTGGTCCTCTGCCATCATCGCGCTGTCCGTTACTACGCTGTGCCCGGGACTATTATGGGATGTCTGTTTTGCTGTTTGTATTGCCTGCGTCTTCTCCCACCGTTTGTTGGGCGTTATCAATTCATGAGCCAGCCGGTAACTCCGTCTGGCCCCGACCATTGTTCTACCCCGCGGTTAAAATAACTGCTGTTATTTCGGTCCCGCTATATGTAGGCTAATAAATGAATAAAACATGGTGCTCCGCCCGTTCCCAAACCTGGACCGCAACACACACCGGCACCCCCGCATGGGCTGGAAGACCGCCAGCAGGCCCGGACCACAGCGCACTGCCACGCGCGTGTGTTTAGACCCAAAGCTATTTATGTTCAGGAACACTAGCTAGCCTACATTACTGCAGGGAGGGGGCCGGGCCGCACGGAGAGGACCACATGTTGGCAACCCCCCTCCTCACTGTTAGTGTTACTACCCCATCCTAACTGTTAGTGTTACTACCCCATCCTAACTGTTACTGTTACTACCACATCCTAACCCCATCCTAACGGTTAGTGTTACTACCCCACCCTTACAGTGACTGTTTCTACCCCATCCTAACTGTTACTGTTTCTACCCCACCCTTACAGTGACTGTTTCTACCCCATCCTAACTGTTACTGTTTCTACCCCATCCTTACAGTTACTGTTTATGTTTAACTGTTTTGACACATTTTATTTTTAGTTATCTATTTACTTAATATTGTTGCCACTATGTGGCTCTTGAGGAACCAAGCATAATAATTTTAATCTTGTGTACAATAAGCATGCAATAAAAGCAATTCTGATTCTGATTCCTAACTGTTTATACCCCATCTTAACAGTTTGATACCCCCTCCCAACAGTTTGTTTCTCCATCCTAACAGTTTGCTACCCCATCCTAACAGTTTGCTACATCCTAACCGTTTGGCTCCCCGTGATGCTCGTGAACCAATTAAGTTCCGCCGTTGGGAACGTTTGGCAACGCGCGCCACAGTTTCAAACCGCCTCCCTCTGCAGGCTACAGCCAGCGTCTCTCACCCATTCTCTTCTTTTCTCTCTCTCTCGCTCACTCTCGCCCACTCTCTCTCGCTGTCTCTCGACCCTCGGGCCTGTTTTAAGCATTTGGCTGATAATTACAGGATCGCTGCTTGTTAACACTTATGAGCACGGAATTAACGCGGCGTAAACAATTAGGACTGTGGTTGGAAGGAGCCGCGTTCGTATGCGTCAGCATATTTATAGGCCTGATACGCTGCTCCTAAAATACTGAGCACAGCACGGACGGGCGGTTCCAGACGTGTCGTCTGGCTAAATACGAATACACAGGTCCGTATGTTAGTGAGCCCTTATGACATAGATGTCGTCAGGGTCCATCCCCGTTACGGGGAGGGTTAAGAATAGTTAACGTGGTACAATAACAGTGATGCACAAAGTCAACATCGCTTGAAACCGAATCCTCCTGGGACTTGTGAAGGTCCCGCGACACTGCTCACGGGGACCCCACAACCCCCCTGGGAAGAGGCACGCTGGATGCGCCTCGCGGGAACCCAAACCACAGAAAATCCCACGCGCCGAACGCAGATCTGACAGCGCGTGCAGCTGCAGCAGCGCGCACGTGGAACACCGATCGCAGTTGTTGTTGTTGTTGTTGTTGTTGTTGTTGTTCCAGTGGGGGCCTTTAGGGACCCGGGGGGCCCATTAAGGCGTCTGAACAAGGTTATCTCCCACGGGGGGACTCCCGCGCAGGGGACACGCGTGTTTTTGTTGTTGATGTAACGATTAATAGGCTCGGTTGAGTGTGAAATCGACCGATCTGAAGACCAACGCTTGTATGTTTTATTTGATTTCTACATCAAATAACCCCCTCGGTTTCAACCCGCGCCTCTTGCTTGAGCTGATCGCCTTCTGAATCTCTTTAGCCGAGTGGTTTAATGTCCTGCACCTCTCGTCCCCAAGGCGCGTGGCCACGGCACCCGCCCCCCGGCGCGAGCCCACACCGCCCTGACCTGGGAAGGGAGCGCGTGGAGAGCCCTGGAGAGAGAGCGCGCGCGAGGAGAGCGGCCCCAGCCCCGTCGGACCGTGAGCGGAGAGAACAGAGCGCGCATGCGTCTTGCGCTGGCAGAATCGCTCGAGACAGCAGAATGCAGCGGCATGCAGCCGAGGCGCGCGCGTGTGGCTCAGTGCGCCCCGAGCAGCCGAAGCGCGGGGTTTTACGATGAGCTTCTCCGTCGCACCGACTGACACCCAGCCTCGAGACCGACCGCCGACCCCCCGCCGCGCCGCCGTTCCGGACCCCGACCGACCATTCGGCCCGCCCGCACGATGCCCGGGGGAAAGAGAGGGCTCGTGGCACCGCAGAACACTTTTTTGGAGAACATTGTCCGGCGCTCGAGCGGTAAGTCCCCCCCTCCCCCCCCCTCCTCGCGCATCACTGAGCATCGCTTTTTATTTACTCTGCTGTTTGTAACGAGCGACCTCCTGCGCTTCTGTGTGTGTGTGTGTGTGTGTGTGTGTGTGTGTGTGTGTGTGTGTGTGTGTGTGTGTGTGTGTGTGTGTGTGTGTGTGTGTGTGTGTGTGTGTCTGTGTGTTGTTTTACAAACTAATCGGACTCCGGCGACATGTCGTGGCAGTCGTGATGTTACATCAGACCGCGGGAAGCGCGCGGAGTCAGAGCGCGTGAAGCGCTGTGTTTACCGACCACCTCAGAGATCCAAAGTTCCTCCACGTCCTTTAAAGTCCGTGTTTACATCATCAGGAGGTTGAGTCCCGCTCAGGTCGACCAGGGGACTGGGACGATGGAGCTATGGGACCACTCTGCTCATGGGTTAAGGAAGCGGTGATAGTACAGCCCTGTGGTTCAGTTGTATCGGTCGCTATGATCTGATGTTTTTCTTTTAGATAGACTGCGTTATGTAGTTTTTTCTTTCTTTCAAATAATTATAAGGGTTTTTATTTGTTTGAGGACGGGTTCGATGAAAGGTGCTCTTCTGTGTGCTGTTTATCTAAATATATAAAATCATAACATAATAATAATAATAATAATAATAATAATAATAATAATAATAATAATAATAATAATAATAATAATAATAATAATAACAACAAAACAATAGGTTGTCTCGCAACTTCGTTGCTTGACACCCAATAATACATAATAGGCTGAAGTCAGCAGCGCACAGAAACAAGCTTTGTGGCATGACGCGGTGTCACCCTGCGTCTCCCGCGCTCTAAAGGCCGACCGGAGGAGCTTGGGCTCTGATTGGACTGTTTGGTTTAGTAGTCCGTCTATTTTCCGCCTGGGAGGTGACAGCAGCAGGCGGTCTGAATTCATCCCGCGGAGTCGAGGTCAGATTCCCGCCACAACTCACTCCGTAGACTCACTGAGCACGATACATTTCAGCCTGATTGAAGGGTGACTCCAAGGCGGGAACGCGCCCGAGCTGGAGCGGTAACGGCGTCTCGTGGGGCGTCTCGCGGAGCATGACAGCGGTTATGGATGTCGCGGCCGCTCATTTCCACGCGTTTGGAGTCAGTGCGCATCATCCGCCTGCTCTCGTGCAGAAAACTATTTTTTAATGAGAGAGACTAAAGTGTCGCTTCTGATTGGCAGCCGCGTGCGCAAAGAGGCCCTCAGCAATTTCCCCGTGTTCTTAAAGACTCACGCGAGGATGGCGGGGTAACGGCTCTGTAACGAAGCATCTCCGTGAGGATCTGAGGAGAGAGAGGAGAGTGGGAACAAGCGATGGTTCCGTTGTTTTGTGGACAATCTCGTGTTATGGTAAATCGGTGTGGAGATGTACAATACGATTGCAATCGTGCACTCACTCACTCACCCGCGCGCGCCCTCACGCATACGCGCGCAAACTCTCCCCCCCCCCCCCCCCCCCACACACACACACACACAAACACACACTACCCGGGGGGCCTTGCTGCAATGACTGCAGTGGGTCAGGTTTGTTTTTGTGGCATGTGGCCCTATTAGGTCCTCATTTGACTGCTGGAATGTGTTTATGTTGTCCCTCTGTTAAAATATCGTAGCGGGGGCGGACGCTGATTCTGGATGCGCAAGGGATTCTGGGAGGGGTCTTCCCTATCTGTTTGGACCTTTCGGGGCCCTCCTGGGTTCATTGCGGCGCAGACAATTAGTGGGGTTCATAGGTTGGGGTTTATCTATGTGGGGGTGTTTTTGTGCACTTGTGTTCATGTTGTGTTCATTGCACCATTACCGTACGTGTTACGGTCGTTGAATGGGTTCGTGTGTGTTCGTGTATTACTTGCGTGAGTTAAAAAAGCAGTTGCGTAGTCGTGCGGTGTATGGGGCGCGGAACTGCAGTGAACTGAACCTGAACCTGAACCTGAACCTGAACCTGAACCTGAACCTGAACCTGAACCTGAACCTGGGCGGCGATCTCTCCTATCTCGGTGAAAATACGCATATTGTGAAATTATGGTAAATTTACAGTTTTAGTTTTTTATATGTGTTTATATTTGTGTGTCTAATATATATTTGTTTATGTATATTATTACACATTGTGTTCATATGTATATCTTTATATAAATATATTTATATGATGTGAACATACATATTTATATATATTTGTACCTATATATTTTTATGATGGTGAACAGTATATATTATTCCATTATTGTAAACGCTCATCTTATTTCAGCTGCTGTAGCTTCTGTTGTGGTTGCTGATGGTTGAAGTGATTTGTTGTTCATGTACTGCGCTGATACGCACACTTAACACGAATAAACAAAATGACAATTAGGACTCTAATCACGGTGATGAGGATGATGACTCTGCGCTTTATCACGCATGCTTAGAAACACTGCCAGATGGAAGTTGGGGAACAATATTCCCATCATAATGAGGATAATAATTATCCTCATTATGATCCTAAACAAAGGACCTGATGACGTCCAGGTACAGTTGGAAACTGGTTACTGTCGCACGCTCCTGTTGCGCAGTACCTCAGATCCGGTCCTGTAGTTCAGTCCCTCAGATCCGCTCCTGTAACTCAGTCCCTCAGATCCGGTCCTGTAGTTCGGTCCCTCAGATCCGCTCCTGTAGCTCAGTCCCTCAGATCCGCTCCTGTTGCTCAGTACCTCAGATCCGGTCCTGTAGTTCAGTCCCTCAGATCCGGTCCTTCAGCTCAGTCCCTCAGATCCGCTCCTGTAGCTCAGTCCCTCAGATCCGCTCCTGTAGTTCAGTCCCTCAGATCCGCTCCTGTAGTTCAGTCCCTCAGATCCGGTCCTGTAGTTCAGTCCCTCAGATCCGGTCCTGTAGTTCAGTCCTTCAGATCCGCTCCTGTAGTTCAGTCCCTCAGATCCGCTCCTGTAGTTCAGTACCTCAGATCTGCTCCTGTAGCTCAGTCCCTCAGATCCGGTCCTGTAGTTCAGTCCCTCAGATCCGCTCCTGTAGCTCAGTCCCTCAGATCCGCTCCTGTTGCTCAGTACCTCAGATCCGCTCCTGTAGCTCAGTCCCTCAGATCCGGTCCTGTAGTTCAGTCCCTCAGATCCGGTCCTGTAGCTCAGTCCCTCAGATCCGGTCCTGTAGTTCAGTCCCTCAGATCCGCTCCTGTAGCTCAGTCCCTCAGATCTGAAGGGCTCCTCCCCAGCCCTGCCCGTCCGGTCCTGACTGTGAGTCCCTGGTGGTGGTGGTGGTTGTTGTGTTGCGAGTGTGGAGCTCCACCCTGACCCCCCGCTCTCCCCTCTCCTCTCCCCCAGAGACCAGCTTTCTCCTGGGCAACGCTCAGATCGTAGAGTGGCCCGTGGTCTACAGCAACGACGGATTCTGCAAACTCTCCGGATTCCACCGCGCTGAGGTCATGCAGAAGAGCAGCACATGCAGGTCCGCCATCTTTATCAATAACAATGACATCATCTTTATCCATAACAATGACATCACCTTTATCCTTAACAATGACATCATCTTTATCAATAACGATTAACTCATCTTCATCCATAATGATGGCATCACCTTTATCCATAACAATGACATCACCTTTATCCATAACCATGACATCATTTTTATCCATAACCATGACATCACCTTTATCAATCACCATGACATCAACTTTGTCAATAACGATGACATCATTACTGATAACAATGACTTCCATCAGGTAGCATAACGCCGTCTCCATCATCAATAACTATGACACTGTCCTGCTCTTACAGATACGTGACATCACTATTATCCTATTAACTGTGACACCCTCCCAACCCGCGTCCGTTTTCACGACATCATAGTACCCTTCATCAATAACCTATGATGGATCAATAAGGGTCCCGGCAGCGTTGATCGGATCAGGCGGATTGCGGCGGCGGCGGCGTTATTAGATCCCGTTAGATGACGGTAATCATGTCGGAGTGTAGGGCTGCTCCTCGCTGAGCTGAGACGGGAGGCGTGTTGTAGCGTGAAATCTCACCAGGGGAAATTATCAGCAATTATGCGGGCTCTGCTAATTGAACGTGTGCACGGCTCCCTGGGTTGGGCGCGTCTGTCTTCAGGGGGATGAAACAAGCCTTGTCTGTCGTTATTTTTAAAACAGTCGGGTTGTTTTACAGTGCGAGCCCCCCCCCCCCCCCCCCCCCCCCCCCCCCCCCCCCCCCCCCCCCCCCCCCCCCCCCCCCCCCCCCCCCTCCAACTCCCCTCCCTCCTCCCTCCTCCCCTCCCTCCTCCCTTCCCTCCTCCTCCTCCCCCCCCTCCCCTCGCTCCTCCCACTCCAAACAGAGACCCACCATCAGGGCTGTTGGTTCGCCGGTGGTGCTGGAGTTAGAGAGAGCTTCGGGGATCCGGGGATCCGAGAGAGCTTCGGATCCCCGAAGCTCTCTCCAACTCCAGCACCACCGGCGAACCAACAGCCCTGGTGGTGGTTCTCTGTTTGCTTTGCTGTTTTATTGAAGAAGAAGAAGAAGAAGAAGAAGAAGAAGAAGAAGAAGAAGAAGAAGAAGAAGAAGAAGAAGAAGCGGTCTGAAGCATTAACGTTGTAGCGGCGCTTGCGGCTATACGGTTGTTACATTTACATTCACATTGCGGGGATTTTGCTGATGCCTTTAATCCAAAAGCGACTTACAACCATTCCTTCACACATTCGCACGCCGAAGGCGGAGTCGACCACGCAGGGCGACCGCCGGCTCGTTGGGAGCAGTCAGAGTGAGGGCGTCTCGCTCAGGGACACCTCGACACTCACAGCTAGGAGGAGCCAGGGATCGAACTAGCAACCTTCTGGGCACCAGTCAACCGGCTCTAACTCCTGAGCTACTGCCCCCCCCCCCCCCCCCCCCGTTACAGCTAGGGATTATCCTAGCCGCTAACTTTGTTCAGCAACATGGAGGACTGCGGTGGATGGCAGCAATTAATGATGAAAAAGAGAAAGAAAAACCAAGTTCCCGGGGGCCTGCCACCCCCTGGGGGGGCCGCTGGGCCCACCGTTGTCACGGGAACCGTCTCCAGTGGTCCCGCTTCAGGATGCTGCCCCGTTTCGCCTGTCAGTCAAAATGCTTAAAGTATAGCCATATACCAACTGGGCTCTCTTTCGCTCTCCTTCTCTCGCTGTCTCGCTCACTTGCTGTGCTTCTCTCGCTCTCGCTCTCGCTCTCTCTCTCTCTCTCGCTCACTGTAACTCTCTCGCTCACTGTCTCTCTCTCTCTCTTCTCTCGCTTTCTCTGTCGTTTACCATCTTGCTTGCTCTCTTGCTCACTGTGTGTGTGTGTGTGTCTCTCTCTCTCTCTCTCTCTCTCTCTCCCTCCCCCTCCCTCCCCCTCTCTCTCTCTCTCTCTCTCTCTCTCTCTCTCTCTCTCTCTCTCTCTCTCTCTCTCTCTCTCTCTCTCTCTCTCTCTCTCTCTCTCTCTCTCTCTCTCTCTCTCTCTCCGTGTCCCTGGGAGCCGAGGGGGGCCCCTGACAGCCGCAGGGGCCCGACCACAGCAGGGCCCAGGCCTTGTTTAGCCAGCGGCTTACAGGCTGAGCGGACACTGAGCCAGCAGGTGAAAGGCACATAGATCCCGGGGCCCCCGGCCCCTGCTGACCGGGGCCGGGGGCCCTCAGAGCCAGAGTCCATTCAGTTAGGAGATAAAGAGAGAGTTGCCCGAGTCACCTAGTGGGGGGGGGGGGGGGGGGGGGGGGGGGGGGGGCACTCTGAGATAACTTCTCCCTCAGGGATGACCACAGTTTGTCTCCTCTTTCAACATTCTTTGTTCAAAACATACAACTTTTAGGGTTCGGGTTAAAGGGGACCTATTACGCTTTTTCGACTTTTATGACCTATAAACGTTGTTATAATGATTGATAGTCATGTTTCACCATGCTAAAGTGTCAAATAATGACGTACATGCATTTCGACGTATTCCCTGCTGACAGTCTGGGGTGGCTGTGCAGAGCGCTAAACACTCGGGACAACGTTTGCGATTCACTTGTTCACATTTCCGGGAAATAATCTACGTAGATGCACTCCTGCCACGCCCCCATATGCCAAATCTGCCTGCGCGCGCTTCAAGGAAGGTAACCAATCACAACGGAGTCGGGTTGGCAGGAGGGGGGCGAGGGGGCGGAGAAGGACGAAACCGAGCGTTGACAGAGAATGCTGAAAGCGCCCAGATGAGAGGAAGAGTTTCCCGAAAATCTACATCGTTTTTTGTGCTGTGATTCGTGTCAGGTTGCGCTATAGGAGTCATTAATAAGAAATTAAGACCAGAAAAGTAGTATAATAGGTCCTCTTTAAGGTTTGCGTACATCGTCATTGTCATGATCATTCGTCGAGGAAACCTTTATGAAATTTGGACGTGCATCTCTTATGATCTGAAATTTCATTTATTCGATCAGTCTTTAAAATGGGAAGTCGTTTTGTAGCCTTCTTCCCCCCCCCCCCCGTCATGACACCTGATATTTGTCATAGTTCTGTGGTCCGTCCTGGTACAATGGGACTCTGCCTTTTTGTCGATATCCCCACTGAGGGACGTCAATAGTGTCACACATTCCAGTCCCAGAGAGGCACAGAAATATTGTGGAAAATTAAAGATATCATGTGTTTTCGTGTGTGTGTGTGTGTGTGTGTGCTTGCCTGTGCTCATTTGTGTGCGTGTGCGTGTGTGTTCGCGGGCGTGTGTGAGTCTGCGTGCGTGCGTGCATGTGTGTGTGGTAAACACAATGGCTCGATGCTAACACCACTACAGCCATGCTGTAATGCATAGGGTCTGGGACCTTGACCCTATGCATTACAGCATGGCTGTAGGCCACTAGACTGTGGGTCGTTGAGCAGAGGTTTTAATCCAAATGCATCAATGGGACACACAGGAATTTAACTTTGCATCCAGCGCTCAACACAGAACTAGAAAGACAGACAGTGAAAGGCACAAAGCTCTAGTAAAACATATTAAGGAATAATAAAATAGTCCAATTCAGACTCCTTTTGGAAGATGGGGGGGGGGGGGGGGTGTAGTCTTTGATTAAGGAGAGAAATAGCCTTAGGGAAAAGGCTATTTTTGTGGCGTGAGGTCCTTCTCCTGATGCCACAGTACCCCTAGACCTCTGGTCTCCTCCACCACAGCTTCATGTACGGAGAGCTCACGGACAAGAAGACCATCGACAAAGTCCGCCAGACCTTCGACAACTACGAGTCCCAGTGCTTCGAGGTCCTTCTCTACAGGAAGAACCGTGAGTGCTCTAAGGTCGTCTATCCCTCTAAGGTCCTGGAAGGACACATAGTTCTTACAACATCCATCCCTCTAAGGTCCTAGAAGAACAGTAGGTGTTCTTACATCATCCATCCCTCTGAGGACCTAGAAGAACAGTAGGTGTTCTTACATCATCCATCCCTCTGAGGACCTAGAAGAACAGTAGGTGTTCTTACATCATCCATCCCTCAAAGGTCCTGGAATGACAGTTTGTTCTTACATCATCCATCCCTCTGAGGACCTAAAAGAACAGTAGGTGTTCTTACATCATCCATCCCTCAAAGGTCCTGGAAGGACAGTTTGTTCTTACATCATCCATCCCTCTAAGGACCTAGAAGAACCCTAAGTGTTCTTACATCACCCATCCTCTTTATAACCAATGTTATGGATTCCACGGCACAATTTAAACAATGTACAAGCACACGTTTGACCATTTTATAGATGGAGTCAAACAACTCATTTTGGTGTAATAAATAAATATCATTTTCCGATGTCTTATGTCAGGGGGACGAGAAGGCGATTGATCCCGCTGCGTTTGATTTGCGATCGCAGGGGTGTTTAGAGGAGGCGTCGCCCACGGTATCAATACAGTGGATCGATACAGTGGATCAATACACTGGATCAATACCGTGTGTGGTTGGGCTGCATGTATCTCCATCCTGAGGAGCTGTAGGCACGCTTCTCATACATGGGAGAAGGTTCTCTTTAGTCAAATGTCCTTCTTCCCTAATCAAAGCTCTGTCTTGTTAAGGTCATTTGTTCTTGGTTTGCGGTGCTTACAATTCGGTTAATGAGAGCGCTACGTTTTGTTGCTAAAGTTCTTTATTTGGTAAGAAGTAATTCTGTCGTATAACAGAAGCTCTTTGTTTTGTAGTTAAGAATCTAATTTTTAATTAACATTCAAGGTTCAACATTCTTTAAATAGACGTCCATGTTTTTGTAATTACAGCTAGATATTTTTGGTAGAGCTCTGTGTGTATTCAGAGTAGAGGCTGAAAGCTCTGTGTGTATTCTAGAGTAGAAGCTGAACGCGTGGTGCTCAGTCTGTGTGTGTATTCTAGAGTAGAAGCTGAACACGTGGTGCTCAGTCTGTGTGTATTCTAGAGTAGAAGCTGAACACGTGGTGCTCAGTCTGTGTGTATTCTAGAGTAGAAGCTGAACACGTGGTGCTCAGTCTGTGTGTATTCTAGAGTAGAAGCTGAACTCGTGGTTTTCAGTATGTGTGTGTATTCTAGAGTAGAAGCTGTCCACGTGGTTCTCAGTGTGTGTGTGTATTCTAGAGTAGAAGCTGAACACGTGGTGCTAAGTCTGTGTGTGTATTCTAAAGTAGAAGCTGAATGTGTGGTGCTCAATCTGTGTGTGTATTCTAGAGTAGAAGCTGAACTTGTGGTGCTCAGTCTATGTGTGTATTCTAGAGTAGAAGCTGAACACATGGTGCTCAGTCTGTGTGTATTCTAGAGTAGAAGCTGAACGCGTGGTGCTCAGTCTGTGTGTGTATTCTAGTGTAGAAGCTGAACACCTGGTGCTCAGTCTGTGTGTATTCTTGAGTAGAAGCTGATCGCGTGGTGCTAAGTCTGTGTGTGTATTATAGAGTAGAAGCTGAACATCTGGGGCTCAGTCTGTGTGTATTCTAGAGTAGAAGCTGATCGCGTGGTGCTCAGTCTGTGTGTGTATTCTAGAGTAGAAGCTGAACGCGTGGTTCTCAGTCTGTGTGTGTATTCTAGAGTAGAAGCTGAGCGCGTGGTGCTCAGTCTGTGTGTGTATTCTAGAGTAGAAGCTGAAGATGTGGTTCTCAGTCTGTGTGTGTATTCTAGAGTAGAAGCTGAGCGCGTGGTTCTCAGTCTGTGTGTGTATTCTAGAGTAGAAGCTGAGCGCGTGGTGCTCAGTCCGTCTCCTCCGCTCCTCAGGAAGCCCGGTGTGGTTCTACATGCAGGTGGCTCCGATCAGAAACGAGAACGACAAGGTGGTGCTGTTCCTCTGCACCTTCAAGGACATCACCGTGTTCAAGCAGCCCATCGAGGATGACCCCACCACAGGTGAGCGTTACGCCACCCACACCTCCGTCAGCGCCGTCGTCACACTGTTGATGTCTCACTGTATGGGTTTTGATTTTGTTTGTTGATTCCACCTTCGGGGAGATTACAGACGACATCAGTCACGAATTAGAGAGACCGTATCTAGAGCACACATCGTAGTGAGGCCGACGTGGGGTTTGGAAAGCGTCTGTTTTTGTTAATTATGCCCGAAGGGGGGCGGTGTAGTCGATAGGTTAGGGTTGTTTTGTTTTTTGTGTGTTTATCCGTGATCTATTCCACCTTCGGGGAGATCACAGTGCTGGTGCATTCTTTGCAGCACTGCCTTGCGTGTCTTGGTCCGCCCCTGTCTCTCTAATTCCACACCCCCGCTTGTGATGTCACCGACGGCCGTAATCGGAGATGACTCGTTCAACGCTCACCTGCTTGCCAGATCGGGGTGCGAGATCATGTCTCCCAGAGGGTGAGCTCAGTCATGTGACACCCTCAACGTCTGTCTTGGAGAGCGGGCTGGGATGGTGTGAAATGCTTTTTACTCGCCAACTGTAGAGTAAAGCGCAGCGGTCCTCTGGCCGACGGGGTGAGAACCATGTAGGGTCATTCACGAGAGCCGCGTCAGATCGTGGCGCACTGACGTCGGGCTAGCAGCCGCTGCGCTAGCTGCACCGCTACGCTAGCTGCACCGCAGAGAAACACAACAGGCCTTAGTGCGTCTCATTCTCCTCCTCCATCCTTTACTTTGACTCTCACCCTCTCCCACCCTCTCTCTCGCTCTCTCTCTCTCTCTCTCTCTCTCTCTCTCTCTCTCTCTCTCTCTCTCTCTCTCTCTCTCTCTCTCTCTCTCTCTCTCTCTCTCTCTCTCTCTCTCTCTCTCTCTCTCTCTCTCTCTCTCTTTCACTCTCTCTCTTTCACTCTCTCTCTCTCTCTCTCTCTCTCTCTCTCTGCTACCTGCTCCCTAATGACACAGATCTGAATTCACCGTCTAACCCCAACCTGCTCCTTAATGACCCAGTCTGTACTGTCTAACAGTACCGGCTCCGTGATGACACGGTCTGTACTGTCTAACTCCTACCGGCTCCGTTATGACACGGTCTGTACTGTCTAACTCCTACCGGCTCCGTTATGACACGGTGCCTACAATCCACAGTGACAGCTGCTCATGTCATTTAGGATAGAAGCAGGTAGGGGTCAGGGGTCATGTTGCTGAAGGACCCCCACAGGTTGTGTGGTGGTCCTGGGGGATGGACCCCCTGTCCATGGGGAGGATGTGGGCGGTCTTCTGGCAGTGGGGGGCGGGGTGTTGTGGTAGCGATGGGGGGGGGGGTGAGTGATTCAGAGTGTCAGCCCAGCGCCCGGGAGCCACACCGGGCTGCCCTTTAACGAGGAAACGGTCTGCCACGACCCCCCGCTGACCTGCCCCCCGCAACACACACACACACACACACACACACACACACACACACACACACACACACACACACACACACACACACACACACACACACACACACACACACACACACACACACACAGAGACACACACACACACACACACACACAGAGACACACACACACACACAGAGACACACACACACACACACACACACACACACATAAAGACATAGAGGCATACACACAAAACACGGAGACACAGACACACATGTTGACACCCACACACGGAGACAGAAACCCACGTAGACGCACACATGCACACATAGAGACACATGCAAACACACAGACACACATACACACACACACACATGTAATCGCACACACATGTAGACATCCACACACACACACACACACTCACACACACACACACACACACACACACACACACACACACACACACACACACACACACACACACACACACACACACACACACACACACACAGAAACACATGTAGACACACACACACACACAAACACACAGAAACACATGTAGACACACACACACACACAAATACAAACATGTAAACACACGTTAAGACACACAGAAACACATACACATTCACACATCACCCACACACGCATACAAACACACACACACACACACCCACACACACACACAGCCACCTCTACTCCAGTGCCACAAAGAATGAGCGCCGGGGGTCCCGGGGGAGGGGGGGGGTAGAGGGGGGCTGGGAGTGTAGTGACACGTGATTAACATGTGAGTAGCATGTAGCAATTACCCGCTGATTAGAATCATTAACGACAGATCACCTCGTCACACCTCGTTTAGCCTCGTTAAGACTCGTTAAGACCCCTGATTATGTAAGCTCCCTCGCTGGGGAGGGAGCTTACATAATCAGGATATTCAAATGAAGAAAATGATCAATATTATGTTTCTATTATCATTATTATTCAATTATTAATTATGTGTTTGTGTAGGTGGATGCGGTTGTCTGTGTATTTGCATGAGTATGTTTGTGTGTGTCTGTGTATGTGTGCGTGCATGTGGGTGTTTGTGTATGTGTGAGTGCGTTTGTTTGTGTATGTATTTGTGTGTGTGTGTGTTTGTGTCTGAGTGTGTGTCTGTGTGTGTGTGTCTGAGTGTGTATGCGTTTGTGTGTGTTCATCAGTGGGGAGCAGGGGGTGGATCGACCATCGATCAATCGATGGGTCTATTTCTACGCGCGTGTATAAATACAGAGAGGAGAAGGAGACAAGAGGACAACAGATCATTGGAGAGAAAGTGCATCACAGCACATTGTGGTCCCACACAGAGAGGATTTTGGGAGTTGGTGTCTGAGGCAGAGTGGATTGTGGGAGTTGGTGTTTGAGGCAGAGAGGATTGTGGGAGTTGGTGTCTCTGAGGTAGAGAGTATTTGCGGTCCAGAGATTGAGACTTGGTTTTATATTCTTAAATTGTTTTCCAGGATTTCATTGATCTACAAAAGACCCATCTCATCTTGGCTCATCGTATCAAATTTTTGACAAAGTAAATCTCGGCTTACATTATGTAAATTGATCATATTTGACTTTATTTTATTTATAATCTTCTTATGTAAGTTCATCTTCTCATATCTGAGCTCACCTTTGTGTATCAAAGCATGCTTGGTTTATATTGTTTTTCATATTTTAGCAAAGTTTAGATAAGCACCACATAGCTCAGTTTATCTTTCATTAAATCAGGTTATCTTGGAGTCGTTTATCTTGCTGTAAAATTATTATATCCATCTATTTATAATCATTAGCGTGTCGCATAATCCCGCCTCGCTTGTGTATGAGCGGCGATTCGGCGGTGTGGCTCGTGGCGGTCCCTGCACAGATGCATGCTGGGAAGGCCTTTGGGTGTGTCTGGCGTGTGTGTGTGTTCTGAATCGCAAACAGTCTCTCTCGTTACTTTATGGCTAAATGTTTTGTAGTTGTGTCGTGTATCCATTCGGCTCCAGCATCCGTCTAGTAAACCCCTTCCAGCGCAGCTAACCCACTGTCAGCTAATAAGGACTCAACAAACGATTGTTATTGTCCTAAAAGACGACTCAGTCTCTCTTCTCAGACTAGAGGACATCTGCCGTGCATCATGGAGCAGTTTATCGGATTAGAGACTTTATTTAGGAGTCTCATTTATGAACACGCAGGACTTCAGGCAATCACAGATATCAGTCAAAGTCACGCAGAATAACCCACCATAAACCAGAGATAATATGGAGATAAGATAGATATAAGGTATAACAGAGAGATAAGATATTAGACATAGATAAGATGGAGATACGATATCAGATAATGATGAGTTATGAGATAGAGATATGATATAATATAGAGATGAGATATAGATAATACAGAGATAAGATAGAGATAAGATATAATATAGAGAAAGAGTTGAGATTGATAGAGGAATGATAGTGATAGAGATGAGATGGAGATAGGATTGAAATAGATTTTAAGATAGAGATAAGATTGATATAGATTGATATAGATGAGATAGGGATAAGATTCATATCGATTGAAGATAGAGATAAGGTAGATATAGATGTAAGATATAGAAAGATTGAGATAAGGTAGATATAAGATAGAGATAAGGTAGATATAAGATAGAGATGAGGGTCTAAGCCCCAGGACCTCACCCTGACCACAGACCTCTGCTCTGGGCACCCAGACCGAGACCTCCTACCCCCCTCCAGGGTAGATGGGACCTCCTCAAGTCTGTAGGAGGACTCTTGTGGTCCCCCTCCTCCTGCTCCTCCCCCCCCCTCCCCCCCTCCCGCCCTGGGGGTAAGTGGCCGGTCTGACCCCAAGGTTGCGGAGGGTTCTTTTGAAGTTGACTTTGCTGTTCTTCCGACGGTCGATGGGTGCTCTTTGTTCTGCTGCTGCCTCTCGTCTTGCTTTACTCTCAGAGCGGGAGCAGTTTATCCACCTTGGCTCATTGTCTCTCTCTGTCTCTGTCTCTGTCTCTCTCTCTCTCTCTCTCTCTCTCTCTCTCTCTCTCTCTCTCTTACTCTCTCTCTCTCTCTCTCTCTCTCTCTCTCTCTCTCTCTCTCTCTCTCTCTCTCTCTCTCTCTCTGTCTCTGTCTCTGTCTCTCTCTCTCTGTCTCTCTCTCTGTCTCTCTCTCTCTCTCTCTCTCTCTCTCTCTCTGTCTCCTCTCTCTCTGTCTCTCTCTCTCTCTCTCTCTCTCTCCCCGTTACCAAACACCCTAGCAGGGTGCAGCCGTGCCTGGCCCCCAGATACTCTGACTCCCAAGACACCCTGACTCCACACGGAGTGGTGGGCGAGCGAGAGAGAGAGAGAGTATATCGTTTATTCTTTATTCTTTAAGGGTACATACTGTGTCTTTTATCCCAGGTCTTTTAAGAACATTCTACAGCAGAACAGATATTTGGAAGCCACTGCTGACAGAGGGCGGTTCTATTTGTACCCATGTAGAGAGTTTATCTTTATACGGGAAACAAGCAGCAGGCACAATGCCTGGTCCTCGAGGACCAGGCACAATGCCTGGTCCTCGAGGACGGGGACGGGCACCTCAGAGGAGCCCCAGCGCTACTCAGCAGCCTCATCGGAACCAGGAACAGCAGGGGCCTGTCTTAGACAGGTTACCTTAAGGTTAAAGTGTCTTTAGGAATCTCTAAAGGGATGTGCGTCTCTAAGTTAAGATGTGTTTTTAAGAAACAACAGTTTTTTTTGTGTGTGTTCTCTCTCTAGGGTGGACTTAGTTGGTAAAGTCTACTTAAGATGTGGATTTAAGTTAGGGTGTACATTTACGCTATGGTGTGCATTAAATGATTGGTGTGTATTTATAGCGCAGTGTGTATTTAAAATTCTTTGTATCAAGGTAAGTTGTATTTAGTGTAAGGTGTATTTAAGGTAAGGTGTATCTAAGCTAAGGTGTTTATAAATTAAGGAGTATTTAAGGTAGGTGTATTTAAGTTAAGGTGTGTATTTAAGATAGGATTTGTATTTAAGATATAGTGTATTCAAGGTAAGACATATTTAATGTTAGGTGTTTTTAAGGTAAGCTGTATTTAGGATAAGTTGTATTTGAGATACTTTGTATCAAGGTAAGTTGTATTTATGGTAAGGTGTATTCAAGGTAAGGTGTATTTAAGCCAAGGGGTTTTAAAGGTAAGGAGTACTAAGATAAGGTGTATTTAAGCTAAGGGGTATTTAAGATAAGGTGAATTTAAGCTTAGGGGTATTTAGGATAAGGTGTATTAAGCTAAGGGGGTTTAAAGGTAAGGTGTATTTAAGATTAGGTGCATTAAAGGTGAGGTGTATTTAAGCTAAGGGTTCTTTAAGGTAAACTGTATTTAAGGTACGGTGTATTTAAGGTACGGTTTATTTAAGGTAAGGTGTATTTTAGATATGGTGTATTTAAGCTAAAGGGGTTTAAAGATAAGTTGTATTTAAGGTAAGGGTGTATTTAAGCTAAGGGGGTTCAAAGGTAAGGTGTATTTGAAATAAGGTGTATTTAGGATGAGGTGTATTTAAGATAAGGTGTATTTAAGCTAAGGGTATATTTAAGGTAAGGGGTACTGAGTGTCCGTGCGCTGTGCTCTGTCTGCAGGCTGGACCAAGTTAAGGGTATATTTAAGGTAAGGGTATATTTAAGGTAAGGGGTACTGAGTTTCCGTGCACTGTGCTCTGTCTGCAGGCTGGACCAAGTTAAGGGTATATTTCAGGTAAGGGGTACTGAGTTTCCGTGCACTGTGCTCTGTCTGCAGGCTGGACCAAGTTAAGGGTATATTTAAGGTAAGGGGTACTGAGTTTCCGTGCACTGTGCTCTGTCTGCAGGCTGGACCAAGTTAAGGGTATATTTAAGGTAAGGGGTACTGAGTGTCCGTGCGCTGTGCTCTGTCTGCAGGCTGGACCAAGTTAAGGGTATATTTAAGGTAAGGGTATATTTAAGGTAAGGGGTACTGAGTGTCCGTGCGCTGTGCTCTGTCTGCAGGCTGGACCAAGTTTGCGCGGCTGACGCGGGCGCTGACGGCCAACAGGAACACCCAGCAGCTGCAGCAGCTGGCGCCCATCAGCCAGCACGAGGTCACCACCACCACCCACAAACCATCGCGCCTGGCCGAGGTGGGGGCCGCGCACGCACACACATGTACACGTGAACTCAGACACGTGCACACACACACACACACATGCACTCATGCACATGCGCACGCATATGGGCAAACAGGCACGCACACACCCACATACGCACACGCATACATGTACGCGCACACACACACACACACACACACACACACATGCACACACGCACATGCACATGTGCACCCATGCACAAGCACGCACACATGCACATGAGCACACACACACACACACACACACACACACACACACACACACACACACACACACACACACACACACACACACACACACACACACACACACACACACACACACACACACACCAGTACAGTTACACACAGATCATCGTGACTGGGTAAAGTCAGGCTAGGTAGACCGCTGAGGACTACTACATGAATATGAATTATAATATGAATATACATGACAGAGGCTGGGGGGGGGGGGGGGGGGGGGGCTGGGTGGGGGGCACTTCTTGTTACGCTCTCACTCCTGGAAGTGAACAATGTGGATTTAGTGTTTTGGTTTTGTGTCTTTTTGTCAAGGAAAACCTTTTAGCTCCAACATTCATCCAGCTGTACTCCGTCAGCAAAATAAAACTAGATAGTAAACACGCACGCACACTTGAACACGCACTCAAACACGTGCACACACACACACACGCATACGCACACAAACACATGCACACACACACACGCACGCACGCACACACACACACACACACACACACACACACACACGCGCACACATACGCCCACAAACACATTCACAGACGCACGCGCACACACACACACACACACACACACACACCTGGGGTAGCAGGTTGAGTTAAGTGGTTCTCCAACCAAAGAGTCAAAGGTGAACTGAAGAGATGGAGGAGGAGGAGGAGGAGGAGGAGGAGGAGGAGATTGAAGTGCAGCAGAGAAGTGAGGATAAAGAAGAGGGAGGGAGAGCGGAATGGAATTAAATGAGAGAAAGAGGGAGGGGGAGAGGAGAGAAGGGGAGCGGGAGGGAGGGCAGAGTGAGGGAGAGAGAGGGGGAGAAATGGGAGAGGGAGGGAGAGACAGCTAGAGAGGAAGGGAGAGAGAGAGAGGAGGCATTGGGAGAGGGAGGGAGATGGAGAGCGAGTGATAGAGATCGAGAGAGTGGGAGAGAGAGAGAGGTGCAGCATGACTGCCTTCACCCCTCCCCTCCCTCGCCCTCACCTCACCCGACCCCGACCCCCCCGGCCAGGTCAGCCTCCATACCGCCATCTTGTCTCCTTCTCTCCTGAGTGGGAGGGCTTGTTCGATGGTTTTTCTCCCACAATGCCGCGGGGCTCCTAACTGGTGGTCTCGTTGGTAAGAGTTGGTGGTGGAGTTGGTGGAGTATGTAATGGTAATAATGCTTTTTAGTAGTATATAGCAATACGCGTTGTTGTGGTCTCACTCTCGCTCTCTCTCTCTCTCTCTTCCGCTCTCACTCGCTCGCTTGATGCCAAGTTAATATTTATATGATGTGTTTAAAAGTTAATATATTAGTATGCTGTCTTTAATGTATTCATAAAGTACATTCACTGGAGTCTGAAAAGATTTAAAGGCTTTGCAAAGTTAACACTCAGAGAGGGAGAGACAGATTCATGACATTTTGGATCTATGATTGGTTTTATTTTCTGTCTTTCCTCCCCTGTCTGTCTGTCTGTCGCTTGCTCGCTCGCTCTCTCCCTCCCTCCCTCTCCCAGCCTCTCCCTCTCTCTCTCTCTCTCATTCTCTCTCTCTCTCTCTTTCTCTCTCTCTCCCCCCCCTCCCTTCCTCCCTCTCCAAGCCTCGCTCTCTCACTCTCTCTCGCTCTGTCTCGCTCTCGCTCTCTCTCTCTCCTGCTAGTACCTCAGTAGTACCTGAGGTCTTTTTTTTTTGATCTCTTCAGGATTGTTATGCTTTATTCATGAAGATACAGTGAGTTAGGCAGGATGGTCTGGGAGAGGGATGGGGAAGACATGCCACAAAGAACCACGGGCAGGAATCACACCTGGGTCACATCTGTAAGGACTGCGCCTTAATGCTGGGCAATGGAGACTCAAGGCTCACTTATTCAGAGTTCACCCCCCCCCCCCCCCCCCGCAACCCTCTTCCGCACTTATTGTGTGTTGTACATCCTGGCACTTAATGTACCCACTTATTGTAATGTTGTACGGCCTGGCACTTAAAAATAGTACTTATCATTGTGTAGCATCTTATCCTAGCTATCTCTGTTGTATACAGGGAATGGGTTAACCTAAAAATCCAGTCAGTTTCTATTAACTTCCTTACTGTACCGACAGCGATATATTGTTTCACTTTCTTCTGACAGATGCACTTATTGTTATTGTTATTGTCACTTTGGATAAAAGCGTCTGCAAAACGCCCCGAACATGAATGTAACTGTAAATGTCCCCACCAGGTGCTGCAGCTGAACTCGGACATCCTGCCCCAGTACAAGCAGGAGGCCCCCAAGACCCCGCCCCACATCATCCTGCACTACTGCACCTTCAAGACCACGTGGGACTGGGTGATCCTGGTGCTCACCTTCTACACGGCCATCATGGTGCCCTACAACGTGTCCTTCAAGACCAAGCAGAACAACATGGTGTGGCTGGTGCTGGACAGCGTGGTGGACGTCATCTTCCTGGTGGACATCGTGCTCAACTTCCACACCACCTTCGTGGGGCCCGGCGGCGAGGTCATCTCCGACCCCAAGCTCATCCGCATGAACTACCTGAAGACCTGGTTCGTGATCGACCTGCTGTCCTGCCTGCCCTACGACATCATCAACGCCTTCGAGAACGTGGATGAGGTGAGGGGGTCAGATGCTCCATGGAGTGGCTACGGCTAAAGTTATGCTAGGCTGGTGCTATGCAACGCTAGGCTATGCTAGGCTATTCTAGGCTATGATAGGCTATGCAAGCTAGGCTAATGCTTCACTGGATGGGACAATGCTACTCGAGGCCAGGCTTTGACTAGGCTAGGCTTCGCTATGCTTTGCTTAGTTTATAACACACTAGAGTAGGCAATACAATGCAACGCCATGCGACGCTAGTCTAGGCCATGCTAGGCTATGGGCTACACCAGGCCTCTCCGAGCTACTGTGGCTGTCCTGATCTAAACCCGTGATGCACGCCTTCGGATCCACGGAACAGACGTCTTAAAGCTCCCAGACGGCCGACTCTTAATTGAACCATTTCCAGTTAACACATAAACCCACACATTGAGGATACAAACTAATTACTCCCGTTACTCCGTGAGCAAAGTACCCTGTCGGCGTTGTTTCAGTGATGCGTTTGGCTCGGCAGAGTGCAGCCAGAAGGACGAGGTAACATGCTAACGTAGCGAACACCTCTCCGCCCCTGGGTTGTGGTCTGGGTAGGGTGGACCCTGTACGCCTCCAGTGGGGGGTGTTATCATGCTCACAGGAACAAGCGTTCGGTCCTCTTTAATTAGTGCGGAGGAAGCAGCAGAGAGGAGGCTGTGGGCTCCGTGCGCAGGGGAAGGGTTTATCCTCCATGTTTCATGTTTTATGTCTTTGGATCAGTAGCTTGCAGATGGATTCTGTGTGTGTGTGTGTGTGTGTGTGTGTGTGTGTGTGTGTGTGTGTGTGTGTGTGTGTGTGTGTGTGTGTGTGTGTGTGTGTGTGTGTGTGTGTGTGTGTGTTTCTCGGGGAGAGAGAACACGCAGACAGACAGAGATGTGTCTGTGTGTCTTTGAGACAGT
>NC_044052.1:21165283-21177783 GCF_902167405.1 Gadus morhua
ATTACCAGAGTTGTAAACACGGTGATGTAACATTTACACAAATATTTACACCAGCGAAGCTCCCTGGAGTCTGAGAGGCTGGGGGGGGGAGGGGGGGGAGGAGGAGGAGGGGAGGAGGGGGAGGGGAGGGGGGGGAGGAGGGGGGGAGGAGAGGAGGGGAGGGGGGGGGGAGGGGGGGGGAGGAGGAGGAGAGGGGGGGGGAGGAGGGGGAGGAGGGGGAGGGGAGGGGGGGGGGAGGAGGGGGAGGAGGGGAGGGCAGGGGGGGGGGAAGTGGAGGAGAGGAGCAGATGAAAGATGATAGGAGGAGGGGAGATGGGAGGAGAGGTGAGGGGGGGAGGAGGAGGAGGGAAGATGGGAGGAGAGGTGAGGGGGGGAGGAGGAGGGGGAGGGGAGATGGGAGGAGAGGGGAGGGGGGGGAGGAGGAGGAGGTTGTGGAGTGCCAGGCTGCAGTCAGCACACTCCCCGCTCTGCGCTCCCTCTCTGCGGACAACATGTGGTCGCACGTGCACGGCCCCGCGCCCGCACGGCACGGAGCCCCGCTCTGACGGGAGTCCACCTGAGAGATCACAGGGAGCAGAGGATGAAACAGGGAGGGCTAATGATGGACTGATCAAAATAAAGATGAAAAGAGGGCTCACTGCTGGAGGACGTCCAGGGGGGGGGGGGGGGAGGGAGGGATGAGGAAGGGGTGGAGGGAGGGAGGATGGAGGGGTGTATTCTACTCCACTCTATTCTAGTCTATTCTAGTGTGTTCTACTCTACTCTAGTGTCTTTGACTCTACTCTAGTATATTCTACTCTATTCTAGTGTGTTCTACTCTACTCTAGTGTGTTTGACTCTACTCTAGTATATTCTACTCTATTCTAGTGTATTCTACTCTACTCTAGTGTGTTTGACTCTACTCTAGTATATTCTACTCTATTCTAGTGTGTTCTACTCTACTCTAGTGTATTCTACTCTACTCTAGTATATTCTACTCTATTCTAGTGTGTTCTATTCTACTCTAGTGTCTTTGACTCTACTCTTGTATATTCTACTCTACTCTAGTATCTTTTATTCTACTTTACTATATTCTGCTCTACTCGAGGCAAGTGTATACTCTACTCTAGTGTATTCTACTGTACTCAAGTGTCTTCTACTCTACCTTAGTATATTCTACTCTAGTAGTGTATTATACCCTACTCTATTGTACTCTACTATAGTCTAGTGTGTCCCAGTGTACTCTATTGTACTCTGCTATAGTCTAGTGTGTCCCAGTGTACTCTATTGTACTCTACTATAGTCTAGTGTGTCCCAGTGTACTCTATTGTACTCTACTATAGTCTAGTGTGTCCCAGTGTACTCTATTGTACTCTACTATAGTCTAGTGTGTCTCATCAGTTGATTGACATGGCTCCGGTGCTGTAGTGATACTGCTGGCCTGCTAGCGTAGCGCCGACCGGCTAGCTTAGTGCCGGCCCGCTAGCATAGTGCCAGCCTGCTAGCGTAGCGCCGGCCCGCTAGCATACTGCTGGCCCGCTAGCGTAGTGCCGGTCCGCTATGTTCCGTCCCGGAAGCCCAGCGACTCGTTAGTTCAGACGGATTTACATTTGATCTGGAGAGAGAGAAGTCCCAGAGGATGGCCTTTGAAGCTGGGAGAGAGAGTGAGGGAGGGAGGGAGGGAGGGGGGGAGAGAGAGAGAGAGAGAGAGAGAGAGAGAGAGAGAGAGAGAGAGAGAGAGAGAGAGAGAGAGAGAGAGAGAGAGAGAGAGAGAGAGAGAGAGAGAGAGAGAGAGAGGGAGAGGGAGAGGGAGAGTGTGCTCGCTAGGGGACGGAAGTACAGACAGACCTGTTCTTTAGAAAGTCTGGTGTGTGATGAGTGACCGACCGACCGACAGACAGACAGACGGATATATTGAGTCTGCAAGGCCTCAGAATTCCCGAGGTAGCCGTTCCATTGGCTGGGAGTTAAGACAGCGCCTCCCTGTGGTTATCAGAGGGACTCGTTCCGTGTCATTCTAATGAGAGAGAGCAGAACCCGGGGAAACATCATGACTAGAGGGAACCGGCTCAACTGCTAGAGCCAGACATTAACTCAACCAGGGTGAGGGGTTCGATTCCTACTGGTAGAGCAAGGCGTTCAAACTGCCAGGGTTCCGGGTTCGATTCCCACTGGGGCCACCCATTGGGTACTCTGCAACACTTTGGGTCCCGACTTGTTCCAAACGTTTCTCCATGGCTGTGGGTGTTTGTGGTTTTGCTGAACCCAAACAGGAAGTCAGCAGCGCTGCTTTCGTACACTCTGAGCTATCTGGCTTTTTAGAAAACGCAAAGTCTGAGCTGCGCCTTTATCCCGGGGAACAAAGTGAAGCTTTCCTGGAGGAGTGGAGACCGTGTTTGTTCTGCTGTAGTCGGCGGAAACCAAGCAGAACAGATGCTGGTAAACAGAGGAACATGTGTTTTGTAGAACTGCGCTGGCTGTGTTCAAACCAACACCACCATGTGTACTTTGGTCCCCAGGAAAAAACCCACATGGTCGCACTGCGGGAGCTGAGCTCTGACAGGAGGAAACTGTGTTTATTAGACTGAGTGTTGTGGATGGTTTTGTGTTTTCTGTGTTCAGGGGACGCCTAGCGAAGAAAAGCCCAGACTCTTTGGAAAGTTCAGACAGATGGAGGTGTGTGTGTGTGCGTGTCTGTGTGTGTGTGTGTGTGTGTGTGTGTGTGTGTGTGTGTGTGTGTGTGTTTGTGAGTTTGTCTTCAAATGTCTTGCATGTATGTATATATACAGGCATGCCTACAAGCCTTTCTCCTGTCTGTCTGTGTGTGCTCATCTGTGCCAACCCATCATGAATATTAGATGGAGACATTGTTCACTTGTTCATCTATTCACACATGAATCATGTATGTCATGTTGGCAAAGCTAGTGTCCACTGTGTGCGGAAACAGGGTTAGTATAGCCAGTTTAATATTGACTATCTATTCATTTCTCTCTGACCAACAACGACTCACAGTGAACAGATACATGTGGTGAGAGGGGGCATCTTGCTCTATGGGGCGCACAGTTCAGACCAGGTCAGACGTGGGGGATCGAACCCGGAACCCGTCTGCTGGCTCGGACCAGAGTGTAGCAGCTGTACATGCGTCATGGCTCCAGCACCACCGTGTCTCCACCATACATCCATCCCCCTGTGCCGTGCTGTCCGCTACATGGAGGAACGTGAATATTACACCGCCGTGACTCAGCTCTGGAGCTAAACATCAACTCCTCTCCTCCCTCTCCTCCTCCTCTATTCCTCTCTCTTCTCCACTCCCTCCCTCCCTCCCCCCCTCCCTCCCCCTCCTCTCCTCTCTCTCCCCCCTCTCCCCCCCTCTCCTCGCCTCCCCTTCTTCCCCCTCCTCTCCTCTCCTTTCTCTCCCCCTTTCCCTCCTCTCCCTCCCTCCCCTCTCTCCTCCCCTCTCTCTCTCTCCCCCCTCTCCTCCCCTCCCCTTCTCCCCCCTCCTCTCCTCTCCTCCTCTCCTCTCCTTCTCTGCTCCCTCTCTCCCCCCCCTCCTCCCCTCTCCTCTCCTCCCCCCCCTCTCTCCTCTCCATCCTCCCCTCCCCTCCTCTCCTTCTCCCCCCCCCTCCCTCCCTCCAGGGTATGAGCAGTCTGTTCAGCTCCCTGAAGGTTGTCCGGCTCCTCCGGCTGGGTCGCGTGGCCCGGAAGCTGGACCACTACCTGGAGTACGGGGCGGCCGTGCTGGTCCTACTGGTCTGCGTGTTCGGACTGGTGGCCCACTGGATGGCCTGCATCTGGTACGACCCCCAAAACCAGTGCTCCGGGGCATGGAGGCACCTGTCGATGAAACTGGAGTGTGTCTTTAAAGGGCTCATCTCATGATGCCACCAGGTGTGGGTGTGATTAGCTGGTACAACCCTGTGCAATAGTGACATCACAAGTGGGCGTGTCCAACTAGATGTGAAGGATAGATGAGCAACCTTTGCTTCAGTACACTGGGTAGGCTGGTAGACTGATCTATCCAGCACACATCTAGGTGGACACGCCCACCTGTGGACACAGGAAAAGGCAGATTTTCAAAGGACTTGTACCAGCTAATCACACCCAAACCTGGTGGCATGACATGAGCCCTTTAGCTCTTCTTGCAAAGTGACGGAGATAAGTGTTTAACAAGTGAATCAAATCAACAGGAAGTAGAAATTAGTGAAAAATGTAAAGATTTAGTCACTGTGTCCTCTCCTCCAGACGGGGAACACTACTTCTGTTTTACTGCTTTATTTAGTTATAAATAACTAAATAACTAAAAATATTAGTTATTTTTTATATAATAATATACAGTATATATATAATATAATTTAATATAATCCGGCACAACTGGTATGTCCTGACATGTCGAGAGAGGGAGGAGGAGAAAGAGAGAGATGGGGTAGGGGAGGGCGAGGGGGAGAAAGATTGAGAGATACAGACAGAAAAGCTTCTCTTCAAATAGTCTGCAGTAGCCATATCAGATCGTTTCCTTGTGTCAATTCCTTGTCGAGAATGTGTAGAAAAACGTTAGCCTCTGCTTGAAATTTTAATCTCAGTGAAAATCATCACAGAAGAGAGGTCTTCAGGGAGTGAGCGTCACGTTGCTCCACTATCGAAACACAAGACAGGGATGCTGCCACACAGGGTCTGATACTGAACCAACACATGTACCCCTTTTCCACCAATGCCGTTCAGAGCCAGTGACACTCAAACCAGTCCTTGGCTTTTCCACGTAAATAATCCTGGCTCCGGGCCACACAAACAGGTTCCGACTCAGGACCAACTTCACGCTGGTCCAGAAACAAGAACCAGTGACGTCTATTACTGGGTTAGCGTAATTTTAACGCGTTAACTTTAGCGTTAATACGGGGTCGTGGGCTCTGAAGCATTGACGTGGCTCTACTCTAGCCCTAAAGTCTGTGAAAAATCAAGCTGGTTCTTGGTGGAGTTGCCGTTTTGCACCAACAAAACACTGAACTGGGTTTGCGTTGGTGAAAGGGGGGTAAAAGTGATACCAAATGAACACAAGCTTCCAACATGTCCGCCACAGGTACAGCATCGGCGACTACGAGGTCATCGACGAGCTCACCAACACCATCAAGATGGACAGCTGGCTGTACCAGCTGGCGCTGAGTATCGGCTCGCCCTACCGCTTCAACGCCAGCGGCTCCGGCAAGTGGGAGGGCGGCCCGGGGAAGGACTCGCTGTACATCACTTCACTCTACTTCACCATGACCAGCCTGACCACCATCGGTTTCGGGAACATCGCACCATCCACCGACGGCGAGAAGATCTTCTCCGTGGCCATGATGATGGTGGGATGTGAGTACTGGACTAGCCAACGGTTAGCTCAACGTTAGCTTTGAAGCTAGCTTGATGATGGTGGGATGTGGGTACTGGACTAGCCAACAGTTAGCTCAACGTTAGCTTTGAAGCTAGCAGGATGATGGTGGGATGTGAGTAATGGACTAGCCAACGGTTAGCTCAACGTTAGCTTTGAAGCTAGCATGATGATGGTTGGATGTGAGTACTGTGTGCCGTGTTCCGATATCCACACTTCCATGAGTACCCTTAAACAAAGTACACTATCCTTACTCACTAAGTGCCCTCTCTTCCAGATGTCAGTGTTGTTCTAAATTGAATACTCCGTGGTGCACTAACCGGAAATTACGATCATGACTGCCGCCGCCGCGCCTCCCCTGCAATAAACATCCCGCTTTGAACGGTGAACTCTTTACGCCAGTTATAAAAAGCTATAAAAGCTATAAAAACTACAAAATGACTCTATTAATGCAGGGTATATGGAAAATGTGCCGACATTGGCTCAGCCTGGCTCCGCCCTCTTCCGCTAAGTGGCTAAGATGGCTGCCGTTGAGTACGAAAAGTGTACGGCGATCCACACTTCGTTATTTGACAGTTTTGAGTACACCATCCGGGTCCTTTCAGTACACTTATTTTCGCCCAATCTGAATCGGAACGCCCTACGTACTCAAACTAAGGCTAGTAAGTACGGATAGTATGGATATTGGAACACAGCACTGGACTAGCCAACAGTTAGCTAAACGTTAGCTTTGACGCTAGCATGATGATGGTGGGCTGTGAGTACGGAATAGCCAACGGTTAGCTCAACGTTAGCTACGATCCTCTATGAGGCTTGCATGATGCTGGTGGGATCTGAGAACTGCCTTGCTACTAGATTACAGTTAGCTTTGAACTCCTTTCTATCTAACAGTTACCATAGAGGTTGTTTCTACTATAGAGCACTCGGTATCCAACCATCAATCCTCCAAACTCCGGTGATGCTGTGTTGGAAATTCTAAATTCTAGAATACAGGTGAGACAGGGTTACGTGTTGTTTTTGTCTGGTGCATATGGTAACCAAGACGACCATAACTGTCACACCGAGTGTTGTATTGGAGAGCTTAGAAACTGAAAAGAGAGAGTGAGAGAAAAGCAATAAAGAATGTACCAGAGGGCATTTTTCCTAAAGTAGAAGCACCGTGAGAAAACCAGACTGCAATTTCGCTACACAGAACTTTATTCAAATTTCAAGGGCCAATCACTCAAACTATAAAACCGTCGATCAAACAAAGTAGCACTCCTATCTATTGGTTCAGTGTTGTTTTTAGACCAACTCATAATAGTTAAGAGGCTGTACTAGAGGTACTTTGAGGTTCAGAGATGAGTGTTGTTGTGGAGAGACACTCCAGCGAAGGCAGGAAACAGATAACTTTAATAACTTCCCTTCTGACAGCCGTGACGAATGGCCACAATACTCTGGGCGTGTGTCTCTGACCTGCTGCGATCTGGAGCAGATATTACCTGAACTTCCTGAACCTCGACCATAACTTCCTGTCACAGAGGGCTAGAGGGCAGTTGAACAGTCGGACCGCGACCGTGTGCGGATTAAGTGTGAAGACTGTGGGTCCTCTAAATATAGGACGCTTGTATCCAAAGTCTTACTGTACCGTGTGCGCATACATTTCTCAGCACTGGATGGGAATCTAACCCCTGACCCTGAATCTGTCGTATTTTTTTCATCTTTATTCGGCCAGAGTACGGCCTTCCTGCTCGACGCTGTCGATACCTCCAGTACCTTTTACTCCCGTTCAAACTGTAGCACGGGCAACGTTTGAGCATTAGAATACTTTTTAGGGGGGCGGTAGAATGATCTTCTATAGGTTAAAGGGACGCCGGTTCGATTCCCTGCTCCTCCTGCCTAGGTACCCCTGAACAAGGAAGCGAAGCATAACCTTCCCCTGAGGAGCTGACCGCCCCCGTGTGTGAGTGTGTGATGACTGAAGGGGGAACGTCAGCCATTGATCATGAGCCATTAAGTGACTGAAGTCTATTTATACGACACGATAGGTTAAAAAAAGACTTGTCATTGACTCCATCGACTGATACAAAGAGACGAGTGCTCCAGGGTTACAAAATAAAAGCCCTAGAGTTTGCCACAGAGCACAACTCCAAAGGTTCACTCAAGGGTGAAATGAGCTGGCTCTGTGCAGGACTTTTACTGTGGAAAGATGGCCCGCTGAAGGACTTTTACTTTTGAAAGCTGGCTCGGTGCAGGACTTTTACTGTGGAAAGCTGAAACGGTGCAGGACTTTTACTTTGGAAAGCTGGCTCGTTGCAGGACTTTTACTGTGGAAAGCTGAAACGGTGCAGGACTTTTACTTTGGAAATCTAGCTCGGTGCAGGACTTTTACTTTCGAAAGCTGGCTTGTTGCAGGACTTTTACCGAGGAAAGCTGGCGTCTTCTGAAGTAACACACTGGCCATCTGCTGCGAGTGGGTCTGCTGCCAAACTGTCCAGAGGGGAACATTCACGTATTGTACAGGTCACACACACACACTCGTTCTCTCCTCTCTGTGGTTCTACTTGGAGCGGCCAGTTGCGTTGAACGGAGACAGAACCGGCGTGCATTATTCACCGTATCCCCCACGCCTGAGCGGCCACGGGAGCGCTTGGTTTGTGACCTGAGGTACCCGGGCCGGGGCCTCTCCTCGCCCCCCTTCCAGAGGAGCAAACCTCCATGTCTCCGTCTCCGTGCATGAACCTCTCTCTCTCTCTCTCTCTCTCTCTGTCTCTGTCTCTGTCAGTCTCTCTCCCTTTCTGTCTCTGTCTCTGTCTCTGTCTCTCTCTCTCTCTCTGTCTCTGTCTCTGTCTCTGTCTCTGTCTCTGTCTCTGTCTCTGTCTCTCTCTCTCTCTCTCTCTCTCTCTCTCTCTCTCTCTCTCGACCTTAGCGCAATCACGTGATCACACAGCCTTGCAGGGCCAAGGCACCTTGACGATGACCGCGAGGAAGGCAACCAATCGAATTGTTGCAGAATCATCGGAAATCAGTCGGCTATTGGCCTCAGTGGAACTTATTTTAGCATGACAAATTTTGTTAATTTATTTGAAAATAGATCTTATGATCCCATAGCCAACTGCCAATGGCTTCTGGCAGTGACTTTATGCAGAGTCAGGTCAAGATTATGACAAAAATTAAATACGACCTGTATTATACATGCAAACACACACGCGCACGTGCACGGACGAACACACAGGAACGCACGTGCGTATGAACCAGGCTTACCATCTGAAACTCTTTGAGCGCTCAACAGTCATTGTAATATTTCCATGCTGTTATTCTGGACTTCAAACGGTTGAAACATAAAATGTAAATAAGAGTTATGGGAGGAGGGGAGGTCGAAGGAGGAGGGAGCAGAGAGAGAGAGGGGGGAGCTAAGAGGATTGAAAGTAAGCGGAGGAGGAGAGAGCAGGGAGGAGGGAGAAGGGGGTAAGAGAAGATGGAGATCGATCAAAAAGTGAAGAGTGAAGGAGGAGAGGTGGGAGGGGGGATAGAGGAGGGAAAGAAGGTGGAAGAGAGGAGGAAGAGAGAAGGGGGAGAGGATGGAGAGAGGGGGGAGAGAAGGAGGAAGACGAGGGAGTGAAGGAGGAAGAGAAGAGGCAGAATTGGGGGAAGAGAGGAGTAAGAGGGGGAGGAGGAAGATAGGAGGGAGAGGGGGAGGAGAGGGGGAGGGAGGAGGAGAGTAGGTAGAGAGAAGGAGATAGAAGGGAGGGAGAGAAGGAGGAAGAGAAGAGGCAGAATTGGGGGAAGAGAGGAGTAAGAGGGGGAGGAGGAAGATGGGAGGGAGAGGGGGAGGAGAGGGGGAGGGAGGAGGAGAGTAGGTAGAGAGAAGGAGATAGAAGGGAGGGAGAGAAGTGGGGAGAGAGGAGGAGAGGGGGGAGGAGGGAGAGGGGGGAGGAAGAGAGGAGGGAGAGAAGGAGGAGAGGGGGAGGGAGGAAGAGAGTAGGTAGAGAGGCGATAGAAGGGAGGGAGAGAAGGAGGGAGAGAAGTGGGGAGAGAGGAGGAGAGGGGGGAGGAGGGAGAGAGTAGGTAGAGAGAAGGAGATAGAAGGGAGGGAGAGAAGTGGGGAGAGAGGGGGGAGGAGGGAGAGAGGGGAGGAAGAGAGGAGGGAGAGAAGGGAGGAGGAAGAGAGGAAGGAGAGAAGGCGAAAGAGGAACGTGAGAAGGAGGTAGAGAGGGAGGAGAGGGGGAGGAGGAAAGAGAATAGAAGGACAGAGGAGAGTTGGGGGAAGGAGTTGAGTTGGAGAGGATATTAAATGAAGCGAAACAAGGAGAGGAGGTTGAGGTGAAGAGGGATGGAGGGGGTGCTTTGCCACAGGAGATGGGAGGAGAGAAAGAGAAAAGGATCATATTGAGTAACGGGGAAGGAAAGGGGGAGAGGGAGAGAGAGAGAGAGAATGAAAACAGTCTTACAGCCCAGGGCTCATCAACAGAGATGCCCTGATTAGTTTAGAAAGGAGAGAAACACACACACACACTCACACACACTCTCACACACACACACACACACACACACACACACACACACACACACACACACACACACACACACACACACACACACACACACACACACACACACACACACACACACACACACACACACACACACACACACACACACACACATGCGCGCGCGCATGAAAAAGCATACATGAAGAAAGAGGGGGTTCTCTCTTTCTCTCTCTCTGTTGTCTCCCCCTTTCTGTCTCTCTATTTCTCTCTATCTGTTGTCTCTCTTCTCTCTCTCCATCTGTAGTCTTTCCTTTCTCTTCTCTCTCTCCATCTCTCTATATCTGTAGTCTCTCTCCCCCTTTCTCTCTCTCTTTCTCTTGCTCTCTCTCTCCATCCCTCTCTATCTCTCGCTTTCTTTATTTTGTTTCTTTTTAACCACTCAAGCTCCCTGCACAGTAGTAGTGGTTCTTCTCCAGGTATTCATTCAACCAATCCGCTGAAACTGAGGAAGGTAGGAGTCTTAATGTCTGGTCCGTCTCTGGGTGTCTGAGGGTCTGAAAGGATGCGCTCACAACCATATTCAATGTCCTCCATTGATTATTGATTGTTGTAGCTGGGGGAATGAATACTATATAACATGACACTATAAATACCAGCCATCCCTTTGTATATACATGCTCAGGTTATTATTCAACGTTCCATTCGCTCTGATGCACAGTGAAAGACCACTATAAATTATTATTGATGGAGTGGTCTTGAGGGATTTCAACCATCCGCCGTAAATCGACAGTTGATGCTGTCTGCGCATGTCTTCACACTGCTGTGAGGGAGAGGGATAGAGGGTGAGGGTCAGGAGGTCGTGGGGGCGGGGTCAAAGGTTAAGGCTCAGGGTCAGGGGGGCTCGCCTTGACGTTACCGCGGGTTTCATGGACGTCGCTGTAGAGTTATAGATGGATGGGTGGTAGGGCTGCTCGATTATGGGAAAAATCATCATCACGATTAGTGATGGTCAGTTGGTCAATATTGAAATCCCGATTAAGCAAACGATTATTTTTGACCACGGGAGCGCTTGGTTTGTGACCTATCTCTCGCTTTCTTTATTTTGTTTCTTTTTAACCACTCAAGCTCCCTGCACAGTAGTAGTGGTTCTTCTCCAGGTATTCATTCAACCAATCCGCTGAAACTGAGGAAGGTAGGAGTCTTAATGTCTGGTCCGTGTCTGGGTGTCTGAGGGTCTGAAAGGATGCGCTCACAACCATATTCAATGTCCTCCATTGATTATTGATTGTTGTAGCTGGGGGAATGAATACTATATAACATGACACTATAAATACCAGCCATCCCTTTGTATATACATGCTCAGGTTATTATTCAACGTTCCATTCGCTCTGATGCACAGTGAAAGACCACTATAAATTATTATTGATGGAGTGGTCTTGAGGGATTTCAACCATCCGCCGTAAATCGACAGTTGATGCTGTCTGCGCATGTCTTCACACTGCTGTGAGGGAGAGGGATAGAGGGTGAGGGTCAGGAGGTCGTGGGGGCGGGGTCAAAGGTTAAGGCTCAGGGTCAGGGGGGCTCGCCTTGACGTTACCGCGGGTTTCATGGACGTCGCTGTAGAGTTATAGATGGATGGGTGGTAGGGCTGCTCGATTATGGGAAAAATCATCATCACGATTAGTGATGGTCAGTTGGTCAATATTGAAATCCCGATTAAGCAAACGATTATTTTTGAGTTTGAAAACGTTGTATTTATTCAGCATGCCTCTCCCAAAAAAAACGTTGTACCTGAGAACTTTGAAATTTCGCCTTAAAAAAATACACAAAATGGTCAAATTAAAAAACAAAAATAAAATGTAAAATGTTTAAATCTAAAATAATATACATATATGTTATGTATCCAGCTGCGCTGCCCTTTCTATAATCACCCAGCCCTAATGGATGGATAGATATATAGAGTGATAGAGTGAGAGTTATATAGAGTGATGAGTGAGAGTTATCTAGAGTGATAGAGTGAGAGTTATATAGAGTGATGAGTGAGAGTTATATAGAGTGATGAGTGAGAGTTATATAGAGTGATGAGTGAGAGATATATAGAGTGAGAGATATATAGAGTGATAGAGTGAGAGATATATAGAGTGATAGAGAGAGAGTTATATAGAGTGATAGATATATAGAGTGATAGATATAGTGACAGAGAGGGATAGATAGGGGGTTGGCTAGAGGGATAAATAGAGTCATAAGGATGATGGATAGAGTGATAGGTGCTTTATTCATCCCAGAGGGCAGATGTGGCCCTTTGTCCCCCCCCCCCCCCCCCCCCCCCCCCCGAGTCCTCAGGTCTTTGTCCCCCCCCCTAGTCCTCAGGTCTTTGGGGGCCCCGTGTCCCCCCTGGTCCTCAGGTCTTTGGGGGCCCCGTGTCCCCCCTGGTCCTCAGGTCTTTGGGGGCCCCGTGTCCCCCCTGGTCCTCAGGTCTTTGGGGGCCCTGTGTCCCCCCCTGGTCCACAGGTCTTTGGGGGGCCCCGTGTCCCCCCTGGTCCTCAGGTCTTTGGGGGGCCCCGTGTCCCCCCTGGTCCTCAGGTCTTTGGGGGCCCTTTGTCCCCCCCTGGTCCTCAGGTCTTTGGGGGCCCTGTGTCCCCCCTGGTCCTCAGGTCTTTGGGGGCCCTGTGTCCCCCCTGGTC